>NW_008237226.1:2613166-2649675 GCF_000691975.1 Corvus brachyrhynchos | reverse complement strand
GCGGAGCCACGGGCGCGAGGGGGCGGGGCCACGGCTCAGCCCAAGGGGCTCGGGAGGGCTCGGGAGGGAACGTGCCGGGATCCCTGTGCTGCTTTCCTGGGATTCCTCTGTGTTCCAGCTAGCTAGGAAAAGGTTCTGTTGGGTTTTTTTCTTGGTTTTTTTTCCCTTTCCTTCCCCTTGCCTGACTGCCTCCCTTCCCTCCTCGCTGGTCTGGGGGGTCTGCGGGGTGGCCCTGGCTGGTCCGAGCCCACGTGTCTGTTCCCTCTCCGGGAATTTGTTGTATTTTGTGGGCGTTTTTTTATCCTGTTCTACCCTGTTTTGTTCATGTGTTAATAAACAGGTGGGTTTTTTTTCCCCACTTTCACTTCTTGTGACCCATTTGTCTCATTGGCGGAGGACAGGGGGGAGGAGGGGGGGCCCTTTTCCCTCAGGGAGGCGCTCATTATGGGGCGCTTCCTCCTAGGATTTTGTCTCCAAAAACCAAGACATCCCAAAAGCAATCATTGCTTGAAGGCAACTGGAGACCTTTGAAGTATTGCTATCACCACTTATGCAAAGCAAATGGAAGAAAACTTCGCGGAAGAAAAGTATTACATGCCCAAAGAAAGAAGCAGACAGTCCACTATGGTGTTTCAGCTATTCTAAAAAAAAAAAAAAAAGTTTGTTCCAATATCAAGCCCCAACCTCCTATGTTGCAATTCAAGCTTTTTTAATATACATTGCCTCATATATATATATATGTTCCTATAGATGCTTGCATATAAAAAATTCTGATATACTAGGAAATGTTATTGTGCCAGTTTTTTATTAGACAAAACTGTTGTGGTTTTCCTTAATCTCCCCTCATAGATCATGTTCTGTACATTTTTTTTCAACCCACCTGAACATGATTTCATCTAGAAGTTAGTTCTCCGGTTTGTATATTAGAACATTAAAATTTTTTCTAGGTATTAGAAAGGCCTTAATAAAGTCCAAATATGTTGCAGCTGTGACTCTTCTATTATCCAGTTAGGCCAGTAATCAAAGAAAGAAAGAAATTACATTGACTTGATATGATTTGCTCCTGATAAGTCCATGTTTTCTCCTTTTTATTACCATCTTACTGTTTTGTGCCTTAGAAATGAATTTTTAGTAAATTGTCCCAGAATTTTTCAAGGAAGAACAGTTCAAGGACTGGTTTGTACCCTCCCAAGCAGAGATATTTCCCCGTTTTTGAAGTGTGACATTGTGATTGCCCTCTATTTCTCTTCAGGGAATTCTACTTTTCTTCATCAACTCTCCAAGGTAAGTGCTATGATTCAGAGATTACTGGGGTCGCTTTGTTAAGGGTACTTAATTGAAAGTTGTTGAACTAAGCTAAATTGAAAAATCTCTATCTTTTTCAATGTCCTCACCCATATTCAGGAAGACATGCCTATCTCCTTTAAAACTTTAATTTAATTAAGTATTGGATCACAGTTAACATCTATTGGAAAACTGAAAGAATGCATTGGATGCAATGGCCTTCCTTGAGTAATTTATTATTTCATCTCCTTAATACTTCCTTTTACTTCTTTAATGTGTCATGTATTTGTAGGATCTTTTCTTGTTGCTTGCTATGTCCCCTGTTAATTGCAACTCAGCCTTAGCCTTGCTGAATTTTAATGTATCTGAGCAATTCTTTAATATCCTTAAGATATATGCCCTTGTTTTCATTATGTGTTCAGGTCCTTTTTCCATTTCAGATCACTAAACTGCTACTAATACAGTCAAAATATCTTCTAGAATTCTTATCTTTGAAGTAGTTTCAGTTGTGTTGTTGGCATAATGTTTCCAGTAACCACCAGGTCTCTCATTTTTTAAAAAAACCCCAAATTATCCATGCGAAAGACCTGACAATAAATTCTTTCCACTGATGTCTGCTTTCTCAAAGTGCTGTCAGTGTTTTGTAGCCCCCCCTTTTTTTTTTCTGTTTCCAACAGCGTCTCTTTAACCCAAATGACTTTCTGCCTCTGGCAGAATCATTTAAAAATAGCTACTGCCCTAATAATTTCCCTTCCAAAGAAAAGATTGTCTCTGGTACATGGAGCCAACATTTTGGGCCCTACAGTATAATTGTTCCAAAATACATAAAGGAAAGTCATGTCCCCAGTCACCAACAGGCTGCCTCCCTTGGGTTGTCTCTAAACAACCATATCCAACAGAGTCTCATTGTTTTAGCAGTGGAGATACTGCCTTAAAATCTCTTTTTTCTACCCCAGAAACGACTGAAACTCATTCACTGTATGTGATTTTCCCAAAGTTCAGAAAGTGCTCTTGATAACCCTTCTACCATTGCATCTTGGGTACTTCTCACCCCTCCCTAGGTGCTTCCTTGTATGCTTGCTATATTCCACTAGTAATTTGTGACACCAATTATACAAATTAGTTAAGTGTTTGAGTTACTCCTGTTTGTTCCTCATGTCCTGACCATGTACCTAGAAGGTATTTCAGATATTCAGTCACTTGTGATGTTATTCTTTTACTTGCCTCATAGTTTCTCATTTCTTCATCTCACTTTCTAGATAAAGGCTGGTTTCCCCTAAGAAGGAAAAATGGCTAAAGACAGGTCTTTTCTTTTGTTCCTAAAATTTTGGAAGCCAAGCATGTGTTATCACTGAGATGCTGTCTTATTTGCACTGCAGATTGCATATCCATTCCCTCTCCTGTCCTTTGTGTCACAAACAGACTAACTACATTTTGCAGATTATTAGTGACTGCCCCAGGTGACAGTGACATTGCCTTGGAATTAGTGGCAGAAAAGTAGGAACTGTGCCAGTGGATTAAAGTGTATTTGCCAGATTGCAGTCTGATGAAGTACAAAACATCTAGCTGTTACATTTGGTGTTCCTCCTTTGGAGTAGAAGAAGGAGAGTTACCCTAACCCTAGTACTAGAGCTGAAGAAACCACATCTACAAGAAAAAATGACAGCCTGTTCTAAGCCATGATTTTCTTTCTTATCTAAAATCAAAGGAGAAAAATCAGTTTTCTCCACATGCCTGCATTTGAGAAAGATTTGGGGTAGACCTTTTTCTGATATGAAGGAAAAGGGCAACATCAGTAGAAGTATTTGCAGTGATCTGGGTGAAGATCACATTTCTGTCTTTAAAAGAGATCATCTATGTGGGTAAACCAGAGTAGTGTCACTGCTGTTGCTGTTAAAATGCAGTTCGTTCAGCGACTGTCTAGAGAAATCGAATCTTTAGGTGTTTCAGCAGCCTGAGTTACAGCTTCTCTTGGGAAGCATGATACTGAAATATAGAGCCCTTCATTCCAAGGTCAGTGACTCAGATCTGCCCCTAGGTGGAAGAGCAAAAAAAACCCCCTCACCTGATGGCTTTTTGATGATACATGTGAAGAAAGTCAATGGATTACAAACAGAGAAGTGCCCACACTGCAAAACTACTGTCAGAGTCACTGATGCCTCAGCAAAATGGCCAAGGACAAAATAGTCATGGAGAAGCTACTTACAGCAAATTCCTTCTGGCAGCTGCTGAAGCCAGTGATGGTGGACATATACATGTCCTATCACTGTACTGAGCTTTTGTGGGGAGCAGTGGTGGGTGGGCAGTGAAGAACTTCAACCTGTAACTTCTCTAAGATAAAAGAATCCATATCAGGAAGCCATGTGTATATGAGGTCTCACCCAGGATTAGTAATTTTTATCACAGATGTCTGAAGCCCTTCCATCCATTCTGAGGAGAAAGGTAAAAGTGTTTGACAGACTAAAAGCAGTTCTGAAATCTGTTCTGGCAGAAGCCTTCTCCTGGTGGGCTGTGCTGCAATAACTTGTTTTCTTTTAGTGCCACCCAACACGTTAAGAGGAAGAGTGGGATTCAGTGCAGTCTGCCATGTCTGAGGATTCTTCCTCAGAACTACATACAGAGCAGCACTCCAGGGGTTTCTAGCTTTGAGGGAGGAATAAAGCTAACAGGGTATCCATGGATCATCCACTGAATTCAGTGAAGCTCTCAAATGAACTCCTGTACTATGCTTCAGTTTGCACTGTGGAGCAGCCTCAGAGCACGTGAGCTGGATTCCCTTTGTGTGGAACTTAACTGGAAGATGCACTCCAGGAGTTCACCAGTGGCAAGCTGGCAGTCAGTCTGTGAGCAGAGAGCAGAACACAGCTAGTTTGATGCAGAAAAACCCCCATGCAATATGAGCAGGGAGGATGCCAGGTCCTCATCAGCTATTTCACTTTACAGAGCCACTTTCATTGGTCTGTATTGCTTACTAATATAGATGTAGCTTAGCTGGACTAAGGGATTTTGGCATCCTATAGACATGCGACATATTTTGCACTTAGGATAAAAAATTGTATGCAGTATATGTGTAAAAATGAGATAGAAAAATAAAATTTTTGTTGCACTTAGTTCAGTGGTTTTTGATTCCTCTCTCATCTATATCAAAGTAAAAGAAAAAATCCTAGTGGATTGAATACTTTGCAATTGTCAACAGTATGTCAGGATAAAATGTATCCTTAAGCATAAAGTATAGCCAGTCTCATTCTTAAGCTGATCTAGGGAGTTCTTGAAATGACCTTGGAGGCTGAGAATGAGGAACAGACATAGTCAAAAATGCTTTTTTGCCTTCTGAAGCCAGTGGGCTGGATTTGACCATCAGTGTATCACAGAACATCACAAGCTTTCACACTGAATATAGTCATTTTTGGTGGCTGTGGAAAGCATTTCTACAAATTTTTAAGATTTAAATGTTAGTGGCTTTTTTTCCTAATCTTGGCAAACTCAGGTTTTTACATTTCTTCTCCAAACATACTTGCAAATCTGCTTAATTGTAGCAGACCTGTTAATTATGGGAATAATTAAAGGATGAGATTAAAAACCCAAGGACAAGGCATAAAGAACTTTAGATTTTTTCCTTTTCTGTAATCCTGTGACAGTCATGTTTTATTTCATGTGAAGAAAATAATGTCAGGAGGATACTAATCATCAGTTTGCTACAGCTGAAAACAGCACAGCTGGCAGATGAGTATTTTAATGTATTTCTAGATTAAGGAAGGCAGTTTAAAGAAAACATCATGCAAAAATTCAATCTCCTATGGCTTTAAAATAAAGTCCTCATCTGTGCCATGGTAGAGTGAACAGCTACCTTATGTTTTATCATATTGCAGTGGATTATTTTTCTAATGAAGCTTGTGTCCCTCATAAGCGTTCTTCAGATATTTTGTGTTCAGTTTGGTCTATAATAGTGCAACGATTGAGTGCAAGAGTGGGTTTTCCTTTAGTAAGGCTCTATCAGGACACTTTTCTTAACAAATTTCGCTGAAAGCAATCTACACAGGCAAGGAAAACAAAATTTTAGTATATTAATTTCAATGAGATATTTTATTCTCATCAAATTGGATTCTTTGCAAAATTAGTAATGGTTTTGGAAAGGGAGGAAAACAGAAGCTTGGTTCTTGCTTATATTTGTTTTAATACCCCTTTTTCTCTTCCAATCCTTAAATAATAACTCCATATAGTACACTTTAGCTGGAATAATAAAGGCGGATCATAAGAGACTAAAAATTGATATTCAACACTTCATCTATGGCCAGAGATTCCTCTGCTTTCAAGAAGCCTAGATTGAGGGAGAACTAGATCTTAATTACTCCTGAGAATTAGCTAGAATACAGTTATTAAACATGTGTAGGAAATGGTTTCTAAACTGGAGAACATGAAAAGATCATTTAAGGAAAGTGCAGACAACACCTGTTTTTAGTCATTTGTACCTATTGTCTGAGGTTTGGAAGGCATTCACCTTTCCCTTGGCAGTAATAAACTTCTGTAGCTCAAATAGCTGGTCATTTTTGTGTGCTCTCTTGCACCAGCTGATCTATTTAAACCCCGTTACCTATTTGCCTGCTTTTTTTTTCCTTTCTGATAAGAAGATGGCATACTCTCCCTCCCTTGGCGGTGGCTGCTTTCCCTGCCTTCCCCTCCCCTTCCCCCCACCCTTATAGAGCCTTGGGCTCCTTTCAGTTTCGGCCCTGCTAAATGATTTATGTGGAGTTTTCTTCCTGCATCAGTCTCAGTCTCATCTCTTTCTTTGGTGAAGACAGTCTGGCATTCTCTCTCTTCAGTCCAAAAGGAATATTATCAATCTCAGTCAAGGAAATTATTTGGGGCTAATCCTACAAACCATATACTAAAAATGTCCTTCTGATAACCTTATCCTACATTTGAACATGTTTTTTTAACCAAGTACCTCTAGTTTTCAAGACTGGATATGGCTTGGGATATCAAGGGTTTGGATGGGTGCTTTTTGGGGATAATATACTAATTAAGATGGAATGTCCATTAAAGCCCAGTGGAAAATCCCCAGGTAATTTAGGTCATGCTGATCAGCCACTGACTTTTTATCTCATTTCATGCCTTCTCCTTTTGAAGATAATCTTTCAAAGTTGAAGAACCTAATAGTCATCGAAGTGTTACCATGAGAATAAGTAACGCTGTGCATGGTTACTTCAGAGTGATCTGATACTTTTTTAGCTTAGCCTCTCACCTTTTCTCCTCTCCAGTCATGACACAAGGTTAGCAGCTGAATGCCCAAGTGTTCTTCATTTGTTTAAGTTCTATATATAAAGAATATATAGGAAGTAGAAGAGATTTGCTCATTAGTCAAATCTGCAGATGACAGGCAGTTATTTAGAATAGTCAAATTCAGGTTATAAAACACGTAGTGAAGTGTGTGCAAGGTCAAGGAATGCTGAGTACTATACACTATAGGGGAATAGGACAACAGTGCAGTGGTCTGCAGTAAAGGAACAGAGACCTGCTGGCTCTGGTCAGTCCAGCTACACTGACCCCTTCATTTTGGTGGGCAGGTCTGTACTGCCCTTGGCAGAGCTGCAGAGGAGCGTTTCTGAAATCTTAGTGAGACAGCTTAAACTCATCCTCACTGTACCTAACCACTCTTCTTGTGAGAGGGATCTGCATAACAGGTACACAGAGAGGGATCTGCATTACTTTGGGGATAGTCTAAAGAGAAAAGGCGATCACAGTTCCTCTGCTGATAAAAGTAAACCAGAGAGTAAGGTGGATAAAGAAGAAAATAGAAATTAATATATACTATTATTCTCACACGAACTACTGCACAGAGGCCTGTTATCCTAAGGAATAATATTGTTAAATTAAAGAGCAATCAGAAGAAGGTCTGATTGGTGTGATTAGGTGTTTGAAAATCTCTCTGATTATGATGCTTAAATGATGGCTAATGTCTATTTTAGGTGGACCTTTGCAGGGTTAAGGAGAGAAAATGAGAAAACTAACAATTTAGAGATGAGAGATAATGAAATTCTGCTCTCCTTACCTCATAAAAAAAAGGGAACAAAGAAATATTTTTCTGAAAAATCACAGATTTAAAACTTGCTAAGGAAATATTTTTTCAGACATGGTGAAATTAGGCTATGAGACTTATGAAGGTATTCCCATAAGATACGTAGGGTTTACTTTAGACCAATTTTGTCACAATGGAAAGGAGGTATGTAGCTGTTTTGGTTGTTATTATGTATACAAATGCAACAATATAAAAGTAGAAAGGTATCACTTCAGAAAATGTATAAGGAGAAGAAAGAGATAGAAAGGATTAGAGTAGAAAGATATCACCACCTGTGGATTAGAAAGATATCACCACCTGTGGATTTGGCCAGGACTTGATTGTTTCTATTGAATTTCTATGTCCATTGTCCAAAGGAATGGTCATGTCTTTATCCGTCAGGGGTGGGGGAAGGCCACAAAACACAGAGTTCAATGGGTTAATATACGTTCACGTTTACTTGGGAATGCCCAGGTACCTCTCCTGGAAGGAGGGAATTTTTAGAAAGATATCACCACCTGTGGATTTGGCCAGGACTTGATTGTTTCTATTGAATTTCTATGTCCATTGTCCAAAGGAATGGTCATGTCTTTATCCGTCAGGGGTGGGGGAAGGCCACAAAACACAGAGTTCAATGGGTTAATATACGTTCACGTTTACTTGGGAATGCCCAGGTACCTCTCCTGGAAGGAGGGAATTTTCCACTGTCTATGGCAGCACTGTGGATCTGGTGTGGTGCGTGTGGCAGCAGAGCCCCAGGTGCTTCTGCAAAGGGCGATCATTTATCACTGACCATTAGCACCTCAGTCTCCCAAAGTTGGGCATGCACAGAGTGGGAGTGGAGCTCTGGCTTTAGGGGCTGGCAGAACTGAGGAAGGAAGCACTGGGAGATATTGTGGGTGGCTCCTACCTGAGAATTTCAGCTTTTTATTCCTGTTTGCCAGTGGGGACCGTGGGCAGCCTCTTCTCTCATAGAAGAGAAGAGGCTGTAATGTCCTTCCTATCTCCAGTACTCTGATTTTCCTTTTGGATTAAAAAAAGTAGTTAAACAGATACAGATATGAAAAATAGTCAAGATAATGAGAGTAAATGCTAAAATAAAGTGCTAGAAGGAAGAGAGAATGTTGTGACACAGGTTTTGTGATACTTTTTAACAATCTGGACTTGGAAGATCTCTCCTTTGTTACTGAGGAGTTGGTGTCCTGTAGTGCCAGTCACCATCTGCAGATTAGGCAATGGTCTGTATGACAGGTCTGCGCCAGTATAAACATTCTTAACAGTATTGCAGCACTAATTGAAAACCCAAAGTGGGTTAAAAATCCTCTGAAAATGTCTGTGAAATTTATTATTCAATTTGGGAGGGAGTAAACTCAGTTTACTTGTATTTCATTACAGCTGCAGCATCTGTTCCCAAGGAAGTGTGACTGAGTCCTTGACCATGTCTCTCAGTAAGATTAGCAAAACTTTTCTGAGTGATACTGCAGAACTGGAGAGGTGAGGAGCTGGTTATGGGCCTGATTTTTGGAGGTACTGAACAGACATGTATCACTCTGACTGCAGCTGGAGCTGTGGGTATTCAAGGTTTCTGGTAGATTGGAATATTTCCCAAAAGTTTAATCAATCTTTATGGAATTACATTTTTATTAGTCACGAAATGCATTTTTTTACATTGATTATTTTTCTCCAAAAAGCAATTTAAGTGATGCATGAAAAGCAGAGAAGTAACTAAATTAAATTCAAAAGGTTTAAGGAATAATAATTTAACTTTTAAAGATCAATTGCATTCTAAATGTAATTCAGAAGACTCAGAAATTCCTTACTACAACTTTTACAAACTTTGACTGCTTGTCTTCTTAATCGTCATATAGGAATGGGAATACTCTGCATCTTAATACCCATGTAAAATTTGGTCTTACTTAGAAGTAGTTAATTTCCATTATAGTCTACTGAATAGGATTCACTATTTGCTGAAGACTGCTTAAACTGAAGAAAAACATAGCATGATAAACATATCAATAATACGTAAATGGGATTGCTAGGAAAGATTTGAGTAAATGTTGGAAAAAGAAGACTTCCACTGATGAAAAAAATCTTGGTGTCTACAGCAGGCCTGAATTAAAAGGCTGCACACAGGGTTTTTTCTCTGCTAGCAGTGAATGTAATGATCAGTAGTTTTCAAATTACTGTCTGTAGATGCCAAGGAATTTTCTAAGTCTGTCCTGGTTGTCAGCAGAAAAAAATGTTAATTAACAAGTTAGCCAGGGATGGGACCAGTGGCGGAGGAAGCAGCTCCTGAGAAAGGCAATTATGAAAAGTGCACTGTGAGATGGAGTTTCTCAAAACAGCTAAGCCTCTGGGAAATTAAATGGTGAAGTGCTCCTGTTTTGGCGGTTCTTTTCACATTTATGGCAGCTGAGAGCCCTTGTCCTAGAGCTTGGGACCCCTAATGTCCTGTACAAGCCCAGAGGAGTTGGCATTGCTCCTAGAGAGCTTGTTGGGTGACAAAGCAGCTTGGTACAGCAGGTTCAGCGCAGGTTCAGCCCCAGGGACAGCTGTGATACAGGCTTCTGGCTTAAAGCATCAGAGAGCAGATTCAGGATTGCTCAAACCTGACATGCCCCAAGTGTAAGAAAACAGATGGATAGAAGACAGCCAAGAGAAGACCTGGAACCTATGAGACAATTCTGGTCACCTTGATAAGCAGTTATCTCAGCACACAGACTGCTTAAATACTTTCAGATTTAATTATTTGTGCTTTGAGTACTGGTTTTACATAGATTAAGCCCAATTGCTAAATAGCAATAACAAACTACAAAATCACAGGCTTCTTCCTAATGGTTTTCCTACATAAAGTTTTTGCAATGTTTATTTCTCTTGCACATAATGTGCTTGGATTTACTGACTAGTAAAATAAAATGCAAGCTCTTCTAATATAAAAGAAGAAAATGTGCTATTTCACTGATTCATAGTCTGGTTGTTTTCATTTTTCCTTTAGCAGACCATAAAAGAAATGTAACACTAAAGAAGGTACAAGAATAAGCATTACTGAAGAGTAAATGGAAACTTAGCGGAGATGCGTCTTACAGCTCGTATATCTTTGCTATCAGCAGCAATGCACAAACAATAGCTTGGAGCCTGTAGGGGTAGAAATATTCTTACTGTTTAGGTAAACAGTTTTTAAAATACCTGTTGGCAGTCCTCTTGCTCAGCTAAGATTAGTTGCTCATGTACTTAGTTTAACGGCAACCTTCACATTAACAAAAACTTCTGCAATGCTAAGTGCAGTGCTCTGAAAGCCATAGATATGCAGTGCAGAATTCTGTAGAAATATCTAACAGACTGAAATTTAATACAGCTCTGCATGGTATGATATCTTATTAAACAGATGATATTTATTTAACAACCCTCCAAACAAACTAATAGGTTAATTTTTTTTTTTTTTCTGTACACATAATACTTCTTTTGCCATTGGAATTGTGCATGACTATAAAGCCTGAAGCTATCTTTTCAATCAATGGAAATTTCTTTACTGACTTAAGAGAGCACAAAAGTATATAGATACACTGCTGTTCCTTAGCAGTATAGTAGAATAGCCTTGTAATTTTGTCTGGGCTAGCTACTTGCAGCCAATTTTACTGTCAGTTCTGCTACATCTGTTTCTGAAAAATCTGAATTTGCTTTTACTGAAGTTTTCTGTAGTTCTCAGTTTATGACTTAAAAAATCAGGACTTTTGTTAGCCTTTTGAGGTACAGGAAGTGCTGGATTGTTTAACTATGCTTGCTTGTTTTATCAGACACTTCCATCGTCTGTTATCTGTTGATAGACTGACTAAGCTGCTGAACTGTTCACCAATTGAAGTGAATGCTGTGTCCCCCTCTATGTCTCTGGAAACAGAAAAGAAACAGCAGCTAGAGAGCCGAAGTGGGACAGAATTTTATGCAGTATAATTTAATAGGTTATAAATTTATGTCTTAGTTATCTCATTCCAGTGCCTAAACCACTGAGGAGATAAGCTGTCTTTGTTAGAAGCTTGCCTCTGCACTGTTAGCTGATTAATACACTGCTGCCAGATCTTGCTGCAAAAGGGGTTAGGCTGTTTTTAGTTCTCAAAAAGTGTTATTCAGTTGAGTCTGAACAAAGCTGATTCCCAGACACAATGCCAGGGAACAATGCTGATTCCAAAACATATGATATTCTGGTAATTTTAAAGTTAAAAATAGGTTTGTTTGGGGATTTTTTTTTCTAGAACTAAGTTTCTCAAGCTTATTCAGCAAAACTAGTGCAAAGTAGGGCACAGTCCTCCTCTTCACAGGTCACCTTAGAGCACAGATTATTCACAGTTCCAATTTTGAAAATGAGGATTAAATACAGCTTCTGGAAAAACGAAGGGTGGAACATCTCATAAATGTTTTAATAATAATCCTTTTCCAAAGTTCAAGAATATTTCAGCATGGAGCAGATACATGACAACACTATAAATCCCCCAGATTAGCATAAAGTTTTAATGTTAGTACACTAACTTACTTTCTAGGAAGTCCAAGAATCCAAAACATGCCTAAAAAGCTATTTATATTTCTTTATTCTCTGCTGTAAAGAGTTTCAGGGGTGGCTACACACATTTGGACATATTTCTTTTAACAGTTCAAAGTTATCTTGAAAGTAGTTTCCTGTTCTTCCTTCCAATCTAAAAATAAAGTCCCTGAGTGATCAGTAATTACAGATACAATGTGAGAACCAAGTAGCAAAAAGATCAAACGCAGAAAAAAATCATCATAAAGAAAGACAGAAGCTTAGAGAATGGTATCTGAACTGGATTAAAGAAAATATTCAAAATTGGTAATCGTGCGGCACTGAGAAGATCTTAGGCTTATTGGGGGCTAAGAAATACATGTGAGAGTCCAATTAATGATTAAATTTGTTTTTACTGGCATTTCATTAAAGACACCAGGTGGCCACTGAGTTCTAGTGAGAAGAACTGTAGTTTTCAAACCAGTTTTGAGTTTGTTTGGTTGCTCCCATTATGCTACTGACAAAGGTTGATATGCTTCTGTTTTATTAAAAACAAGGCCTCGTTCTGCGAGCCCTCCTTTCTTCCACGTCCCTTTAAAAATGAATTGGTTCAAATAGTTTTTCTGACACCTGAAGACCCATGAGTCTCGAGTTTCTGGGCATTCCATATTCCCTTTGAAAGATAAGTATTACGTTTGTCTTCTTTCTGCCTTTTACTCTGCCCTTCCAAGACCATAGAGATAACTCTTATTACTGCTGAGCTCAAATTTGCAAGTTGCCTCCCTCTAAAGCAAATGATTAAAATATCTGAATGCATGAATGTGGCTACAAAGGTAATGAACATTTGGGTTTACTCATATCAGAGAAAAAGAGGTCTTAAAAGAAAAACAAAGTGCACTTACTAGATGTGTATGAAAACACTTGAAGTAACTGAAAATTCTATGGAAATACTTCACTGAAAACATTCTAAAACTTAAACTAAAAATGTTTTTCTTACTGCAAATATTAATTCCAAAGCAATATTTCCATATAAATATATAGATTCAAACATACATTTCCATTTTCTATCACCTTCCAAAATATGCCCCATAAATGGTAAGCAAAAGTAACAACTGAATGAAACAATATTTTGTATTAAAATGTCTTAAGATGGGGATTAAAAAATGCTTTAGCCATACATTGCTGATTATTTTATCATATAATCATACAATGGGCTGCATTGGAAGAAGGGATCTTAAAGACCATTTAGTTCCAATGCCCCTGCTGTGGGCCGGGGCACCTTCCACACTAGACTTGTGTTTTTGGGGTTTTTTTGTTTGTTTGTTTTTGATTTTGTTTTTTGTTTGTTTGCTTGCAAAAAAAGCTAGTGGGATTTGTTTCAAAGTATAGACCTGGATAATCTAACTGCAAATGCCTACTGGTGATAACAATGTGTCAGTGTTTTGATTAA
The DNA here is from genome assembly GCF_000691975.1 of Corvus brachyrhynchos. NCBI lineage: Eukaryota > Metazoa > Chordata > Aves > Passeriformes > Corvidae > Corvus > Corvus brachyrhynchos. Next base: position 2,636,376 of record NW_008237226.1, on the reverse strand, counting down.
CATTTGATGTTACTACAAAAGCCTATCTGAGTGTCTTGTAAAAACTAAGCACCCTAAAATAAAAACCAAACCTGGTATGCAAAGTGGATATAATAAGGTTTACTGATGAAAAAGAAAAGGTTGACAGCGAAGAACTGGGAAGGAATTTCACAGTGCTAGATAAGCACATGGTCAAGTGACACAATTGACACTAGAAAGTCACTGTATAGACATAAGATGATGTATGTAAGAGACAATCGTCATTTCACAGGCACAGTGATGAACTCTGAAGGAGCTGTCACCACTTCAGAAAGAGAATGTGGAGGAAAGAAAAAGGAAATATATTGACTTCAGTGGCCAAATCTGTATTCTGAACTGCAAATCCCATGTGTAGTAGTAGTTCATATAACACCAGAAGGAGAAACAGAAAAGGTCCTCGAGGAGGCAAGAAAGCTGATTAATGGTATGAAATTGCTTTCAAATTAGAACATGGCTGACTAGAGCTGCCCCAGCTGGGGCTGATGGTGACAGAGCAGGTAGAGCAGCATTGATAAATTAGCTAGGAGGATTCACGGTCCTTTCTCCTTGTAAAAGACTTACAAGTTATTGAAAATATAGATCAGGTCTCAGTTTTAGAACAGATGTAAGATGGTAACCTCTCAACATAGTGCATAGGTCAGCTAGGGGGTGGCTTTCTGCATTAAAAAGTAGATGTCAGAAGTTTTCAGGTGTCTAAAAAGCAAATAAACTAATGAGAAATGTCAGTTCAGGAATATTATTTTATACAAAGGATCATTTCTGGCTTAGGAAGTCCTTGATCTATGGGTCATTGTGAACCTGCAAAGATATGTTGGAGTCATGCATTGTCTATTTACAGAATTCCTAAACCCTCTCCTAGGTAGGGTTGTTAACTTGTGAAAGATAATGGGGGTCGGGCATGGTTACATGAAGTTGTCCTGTGGATGATGTTTGTTAGTGTTGAGCTATTGCCCTTTGCAAGGCCAGAGCTAAAAAATACTGAGTTTGAAACATAAACATAAGCCATGGTCTAAAACTGATCTTGCACTGCTCCTGTTTTACTCTTTGATGGTAGAGAAGTACTTTGGTTTTAGTAGTGGAAAAATTGTGTCTTGTGTTTGATCTGGGCTGAGATACATCATTGCCTTCTGTGACAATTTCAGGTGGACTGTGCAAAGATGAAATATGCAAAATACCAAATGTTGAACTCAGCCTAGCTGTTCTGGTGGTCATTATTAGAGATTTATTCTAAGAAATGCTTTGCAATTCCTAAAGCTGTCTCAGAAACCAAAAACACAGCCACTCTCTCTTTTGCTTTGCTATGACACAATGCTGGGACTGTTTTATAATTCTCAGTTCTGTTCCTATATATAAGGTAACCAGTAATGCACCCTGGATAATTCCATAATCATTTCTGCCTGTGTCTACAATAATGATTTTTTTTCAGTGCTCTTTCTTCATTTTAATCTCTACTTCAATATTTAGAAACTAACAAACTATCTGTTTGGCCTTAAAAATGATATTTTTAAATGATGGCCTTCTAAAGCAGTGACTGTCTGTAAAGAGGTGTGGATACCTCTTAAAAGACAGTACAGTGGTACAGGGATACCACATACTCCAGTCTCCAACACTGTACCTAGCCTGTAATTAGAAAACCTGTCTTTCTGGCAAATTAATTAGTGCTAAATTTGAATAAAAATATGATAAGGAAGGTGAGTCTAGGGACGGCTAACAATGCTCATGTCCATTTAATTTATTTCTCTTTTCCTCCTTCCCTGTCATCAATTAAGTACATAAGAAGAAATTAAGTCTTCTGCAGCTCTCTATTAATTCAGTTTTGGAATGACCTCTGGTGGGGAGAAACCCTCGCTTAATATTAATTCTCTGTACAGGATGAACGTTGCTGAAAAAATACAACCCTTACATCTTAGTTGGTGTATTGTATACTACTCACTCTCAGTTAAAAATCCAGAATGGATCAGTGATTCTTTCAGTGCAGTGTGTTTTTCCATATTACGGTGATTATTTCCTCATAAGACAAGCCCACTAGTAAAGTTCATCAAGCATTCCACCTAATCCACTCCTTACCTGGGAGAAGCAAATTTGGCCAACAAAAACCCAAGAGTACAAAGCTCAGACATTTGGTATAAGTTTGTCATTTGATACTGTTACTGTACAATGCCAGTATTAGATCTATCTCATGCACTTACTGAACTTCTCAGAAGACACCAAGCTGTCTTAAGTTACCAGCTTTTATTGTTTCCTTGGGTTACAGAGTGGAATCTGACCCAGAGGGAATTAATAATTTAATTCTGGATGTTCTACAGTTTGTTGAATGCAGTTGAATGTCTGTGACCTTAAATGTAATTTTTCAAATTACTTACAAACAGGGAATTGAATGCAATCACTTCTTGTGTGTGTTTATACACAGGAGCACCTGCAGAATCTCCATGTCTTTCAATTAATCAGTAAAAACTTTAGAAAATGGGCTTTAGATACATGCACTTGCTAAGAAAGTGATAGTGGAATGAAGTGTAAGAGGAAAAGTATTTTTTCTAAGTAGTTATTGTTGGAGTAGATTACAAAAAAACCCAAAAGGATGGAACTTCACTGTCTTAGACTTCCAAATTAAGTGTCTCAGTGGGGGTTGGGATGTAAAAGTTCTCAAAGAGATCAATTTCCAGTTTTGTAAAACCAGGAAGTTTTGGAGCTACCTTGTGTTTAGTAGCTATATTAAAGTTAATATAATCCATGTTCAGTTCTTGAAAATGATCCAAAGTAACAGTGGAGCATCATTTTGAATTTTTATATTCAACCCAAAGAGATGTTTGTCTAAGGAGATACTGCTAACTATTCTTGCATTTCTAGAGATATTAAACTGCTTTAGCTACTAGAATGGGAAGGAATGAAATCCTAAATTCTTTTAAATTTACACAAATCTAGTTTTGGTATTATTTGCTTGAGCAATAGGAAAACATCTATAACAAATGTTAATCCTACATGTAATTTCTAGTTAAAGTCATGCAGGGTGAGAATGAAAAGCTCACAAATGCTTTTTACAAGTGTACTAGTCCAGACACTCACCAAACCATAATCTCTGGGATCAATATAAAGTAAAAATTCTTGATAAGAATTAGACAGACCCTAAGATAGATCTCCTGCCTTATTAAGCATCTCAAGTGCTTTTCCCCTAGGGAAAAAGTACCACTTATCTCTCATGAAAAGTCTTGAAGGGTGTTTGGATTTCCTTTGGTGTTCAGTGATGAAAAACTTAAAAACTTTTTAATGGTCTGGGAAAGTGTTTTCTAGACAGTCTACCAGTATCTACATGTACGACTAGATGTGACAAGCACAAACACAAAGACACAGATCACTCTTTAAGTTGATAAAGTCTTACATTGAATCAGGATAAGAATGTTGTAAATTGTGAAAAGAATAGATGATATTAGGAAGAGGATTATTCATGGAGAAAAAGAGTATGTGGGTATCCTTAGCATTCACATTTTGGTACCATTAATTTGTAATAGAAACTGAGTTAGGCTAATAGTAAAAACTGCAAATCATCAAAATTCAGTAAGCTGAGATGATTGCGAAAAATTTTGATCCTCTTTAGTTGAATGTGATTAGGGTAAAGAACTGCTATGAGTTGAAAATCCACAGGCAGACATTTCTGTAAAGTAGCTCAAAAGTCAAGCAAAGTAAATCCAATAATAGCACAGTATTTGTTGTCTAGTAAATTGATCAAAAACTTAAAAAGAAACATACAGATTAAGTTTAGAACTCTTGACTATTCAATTAAGAAAATAGTCTTTATGACATCCTGGAGCTGTTAAAAGGTTTTTCTATTGTTGAGAACTAACTCATTGATTAAGGATAATGTGGGAATTACAGACTTTAAAAAATGCCAGCAATTTCTATTATATGAAATATAAACATATATTCAAAATACTCTCAGTTCAATATTGTCTTTTCAGGAAACACCTATACAGCTTTTACGGAAAAAAAATAGGACCGGGATAATTCTCTGTTAACTTCCTGTAATTGTAATGATGTTTCACAAAAAATAAACAGTCAGTTTGCAATCACATCATATTAGTGCTGTTGAGTGTGTCTCATAGGACACTCTGGTTTGGAACTCATCCTGCTTATATAAATAATATAAATATATAAATATTCTGTCACCTGTTGCTCTCTCAGTGCTGGCTGTCTCTGTCCTGAAACCATGCTGGTACATGCAGAGACTGGAAAGCAATGAGTACTTTGGTCTTCCCTGCCCATCTGCCATTAGGTTGTCTCTCCAGTTCACAATTTCCCTGTGGGGAGTAGTCAGAGGGGTTGGTGTATCAAACCTCCTTGGCTGGAAAATAGGTGCATGTTCTCCACAAATACTGTAGTTGAAAACCACTGACTGTGGATGTCCCCTTCATACTGCTGGTCCCCTCCTGAAGAGCTTGGCCATGCTGCCTGATTTCTCCCCTACTTTCCCTCTCTTTTAGCAGAGCCCTTACTCTCTCCTCTAGGTAATGGCTGCAGGTAGAACAGGACTGAAAAATTTTTAACCTGCTGAGAGTTCGTGCAGCTTTTGGCTGCACCATCCTCCTTGCTCTTGCCTTGCCAACATTTACATTTTTTAATATAATAGCTCAAGATTTTTTTACTTCATGCCCAGCATGCATCTTGCCCATGAAAGGTCAAAGGGAATAACAGAAAAAACCTGATTTAAAAGGGGTGGAAGGGAATGGAGGTATGGTATACTCCAATGAGGTCCCTGCAGTTACAGAACACTCCAGGGTCTGGAACTGCTGTATATCAGATACCTCTGCAACCTAAAATATACACACACATTACAATAATCCCTAACCCTGCTGTGACCAGGCAACTTTGTGCCTTCTCTCCTATGTATATTCCACTTCAAACTTCACCAGATTTCAAGTTCCTGATCTCATTAAAATGATTCTGAGAAATGATTCTGAGATCTTCCTGAACCTCAAGACATTGCTGGGTTTTGATGTCTTCTCAGAAGCATGTCTGAATGTTCTTCTCAAGGACATGAAGAGGACAGATGTGTCAGCTCAGTGAAGAGAATATAGGTTAAAATGCAGATGAGTTTATATTTAACATGTATGCCACCTGACCTAACTTTTTTTCAAAATTAGTGTGTGCTTCTGCTATCTTGTGACTATTTAGGTGCATCCAAGGAGAAAAAAAGCCTTGAGAATTCATGTACTAAAAATTACAAAGCACAGTGAAGAGAAATTCTTATAATGATTTTTTCTGTTGTTTTTCCAATTAAGGCAATTGGACAGTAGCTTGGAATATTTAAATAAAAAAAATAATTACATGCTTATCACTAACAAGGGCCATATAAATCTTTGAAGGTATTTTTCACGTGGTTTCACGTTATGCACAAAATGTCTCACTGGTTGCGATTTTTGTAGGATCTTTAGTATAAAGATCTGTTTTAAATGAAGACAAAATAGTGAAAGATTAGTCTTTAGCTCAGGCATTCCATCATTTTCTGAAGGTATGCACTGAGAAATCATTTGTGTGATGCAGAAATGCTTTAGTCAGAATATGCTACTACTATATAATTTGTCAAACTCTAAATCTTGTGCAGACAGAGAAGCTGCTGTAAATACTATTTCAAATTGTTTTCAGATGAGAATGTTATCTGAGAAAATTCAAATTATAAGATGCAAGAGAAGCTTTGCTGTTTGCTTGTCTTTCACAGTCAGTGTAGGATAAGATACATTGATTGCTGTGTTATATTTTTTCTTTCACTGGTAACCTGAGAATTTTGATGTCAAGCTTCAGTATTTGCAGGTTTTTTTTCAAACAGGGATAACAGTTTTAGGTCTGTTTTCTGCCATATTTTTAAAAAGGTTGTACAAATACAACCTGGAGAGCTGAACAGATTTTCATGCCCACACAGGGTCCAGTTTTCCTGATATGCATAATCTTTCTTTTCCTTTCCTATCCAGGTTTTACCTCCTTTATTTTTGTTAAGGACTGAAATTCAGCTTCCCATTCATTTTGACAGTCTGAGAGGACCTCAGGGCTAGCCTTAGCCGAAAAACAGAACAACCTGTTGGCTCTGTGCTATAACAAAGTTGCATCAAAAACTGCGTAAGGAAAAAGCTATTCACTTTGTCTCCATAATACAGTTGCCAAAGAGAGAGCAAATGAACTTAGCAAGCAGCTCTGTAAGAATGAAAGGAAGGGCTTTTTCAAAGAACTGTTTCCTTAATCCCTTTTTGATGGATGTGGAGGAGGACAATTCAGGCAGGTTAAGAGGCAGAGACCAACAGACACAAGACATAATTTTCCAGATGCTATTAAACACAAAGAGATACCTGTTGTGATTCCCTCAGTCACAGAGCATGAAAGCTGTGGGGACGCCTCAGTGGTGTCGTTATGTGTCTCGTATTCTTGACCTCTGATACTGGACATTGTGGGAGATAGGATACTGAAACAGGTATTCCCAGACGCTTGTGCTACAGAACAGTCTTGTTGTTCTTACAGGAAGAACCATTTCTGCTGTCTCCAGAGGAAAAAGAAAAAACAAGTAAGACTTAGATAGATTCAGGAATTGATGCAATGTTAAGTATTCCAAGTATTTTGGCATTTGAGATTTTTTTTCTTTCCCATTAGAAAAGACAGGAAGAAATGAGAAGTATTGCTTACTTCTTCAGATGTCCATTGCCCTGAAACTGTATCAGAATCAGAGAATTATGTTAATAGCAATTACAGAATTTGCTCTTTTCAAGACTACCATGTCTCACGGTATGAGATGAGAAAAAACGCAAAACACCCCACTACACTACCCATGAATTGATATTAATCTGAAAAAACTTGAATGTTGTCAGGACCATTCCTAGTAGCATAATTTCTCCAACCTTTGCAAATGGAGTTTAGTGAGGACTGTTTTGTCTAGCTGCTCTGCAGCTGTTAGTGTCCCAGAATTTACTCCCATGACAGAAGTTTATGCCCCCAAAATTTACTGCTGTCATTCATATATGACAACTGGCCTGGATGTGTGCCTGACCATGTGAAGATCTGAGTCATTTCATTACAATGAAATACATAACTGGTAGAAATGGCAATAAAATTTAAAAAAATACTTAAATACTTAGCAACACTTTTAGGTTTCTGATTAAGGTTTCTGTGTTCAGATGCTTTTGGCATTTTAGCAAGGGAATTGTAGCACAAATAAGAAGTAATTCAGTTTCTACTATGTTGTTTGCAGTTACATCTGGTCCTGGGGCTTATCATAGTTCTGTGAAACTATGAAGAGAATAATTCAGCATAATATTGTGTATGAACTTGTGACATAGGTGACTTTGATTTGTTATAAACCACTAGGATTTTATCTGATTTGCATTGCTTTGGCTGAGAAACAGTTAAATTATTAACTTGGCAGGCAAAATCAAGCTCTTTGCACAATCACAACCAAAAATCACAATAGCATTTCTAGCTAAGAAGATTGTAGAAGAGAGAGGGAACAAGAAGGTGACTTAGATGATGTCTTTAGCCAAATTATTCTCCCAGAGAAGGAAAGGAACCACCATTACTGATATGTGTGATTCCAAGTGACAACAAAGTGTATTTTAAAAGTTTAAAACTTGAAAATACAGAGCTCAGAATCTATTAAAATTACCAGAGCAAGACAACCAATCCCAAATGAACCATAATTCATTTAATATAAAGGTATAAATAATTCTCTAGGGCAGATAATATTTGTTTATTATTATGCTGTGATAGTGGCATCACAGTTCACACAGATTTTCTGTGTTTGCAACAAGCACATTGTGTTTTGCTTCTCATTTTTGGTCTGTAACATAGCCAATGGCTGTTTCATTCCAGATACATGACATTCACAGTTGTTCTTTTTCTTATTTATCCATGTGTGAAAGAAACAGACTATGGATGTTCTGTCTCCAAATGGTTACTCACAATATTCTTACTTTAGTGATCAAACATTGTCCTATTTTTGTGTTCTTGCAACTTCTGCTTCCTACAATAACGCAGTTTTGATGGTGATGGGATGGAGCTTAATTAAGAGCTTCTAATATTCATTGTGAATATATGGGGCTGAACAGGCAGTCTTCCACAACTTTTAATTTTTTATGTGTGAAACTCCTATTAACAATGAAGCATCTGTTCTCTTAAAGGGAACCATTTTTCACACATGTTGGCATTGGGAGCTCTTGTGATCAATTTATAGTGCAGGTCTAGATGTTCTGCTTGGTTCATGAGCCTTAATGGCACTTTGCAAACCTGCTGCTTTTCTTCCTGTAAATTATTTTTTCTACACAAATATGTTGGTTTACATGTGAAATAATCAGGGTCTCTAAACCAAAGCAAGCCCCTTCTTTTGGCACAAATTGCTAGTCATATATTCCACTTATTCCCAGCTACAGTTATAAATGGTAAACAGCAGCCTTTTAAGAAATTCCCCTGTGGTGCAGCTAGCAGGAGATTGCTCAAATGTATAATAATCAAATCTGACCAGATGGTGATGAGGCTGGGTACTAAATGTTTTTTAAACTCTCCTGCTAGGTTTTCTCATTTAAAAGAACAGAAATCACACTTTAAGGCGTACATGATTTGAAAGACACCTTTCCATGAGGCAGAGAGCTTTGCCTATTCTTCCACATAGTGCAGCAGTTCACATTTTCAGGCAGCGTAGAGAAGGGTCATGACTTATTTAGGAAGTCAGCATGTTGCTCAAGGAGAGTACCAGCCTGATGGCTCTGGAGAAGAAAAGTTAGGGAACACATAAAAATTAGATATGGGAAGCAGATAGTAAGTACCCTATTTATGAGAGCTTCATCTTTATGCAGCTGCAAAATGTCACAGCTTGAGAGCAAAATACCATGGTTGGAGGAGGGAGACTCGAGGTCGGATTCAGCTCACAAATGGAAGGTGTACACTGAGGTGGTCTGTGGAGGTACCTGCAGGTGAGGCAGGGGTCTCTGCTCCAAGTGCAGTCACGAGGTGAAATCAGTACAGTCGGTGAAGATGAGAGAGAGCTCTTAACTTCATGAGCTGTGTGGGCAGGGACCTCCAGTGACTGCATTGACTAGAGCACAATCAGCAGAACATGGGAGCTTAAGTACCTGTTGCACATTGCAAACAGCTTCTGCCATTAAATGTGGGTTGTTAATTACTCAACTTCCTCTTAATCCCTCTTTCCTTATTAGTCTGTACAGGGGAAATTCTGATCATTTTGGGAACTGTGCAGCTCTCATACAAAAACTTCTTGCAAGCCAGGCCTGTCTCTGAACTGAGAGTCAAAAATTTGTCACTTCAGATCCTTCAGATGTCAGGTCTTGCCTACCATACTTGTATTACTTTGGGTCAGGCTCCATGGGATTTTTTTTAGTATCAGAAGTTAATCAGCCAGTTGAAATGCTATTGTTTATAGCAAACTTCAGTAAATTTCCTTCTACTGAGTATGAAATACTTTCAGTAACAGAACCCTTATGAACTTCTTTCTTTCTATCTATAGAATTGAAGGGTTTTAAAATAAATAAAATCTACTTACCTTAAGTTAGCACTTTCCAAGAACACAAATGTTATCTCTGAAGCATTTTTAAATTTTTTGGTTACTTTAGGTATTTTCATACAGCAGCAATCCTGTGGGGGTCCCTCCCCTGCCGTGTAGCCCTGGGAGAGGGGCCCTGAGGGCACAGACACGGGGTTTCCCTGCCCCTGCTCAGCCTCGTTCCCATGGGTTGGTTTGTGTTCCCTGCGCGGGCAGAAGGACCCTTGGGCCCGTGACTGAAACAGTTCCTCGGCAGAGCTCTGGCCATGCGGCTGGAGAAATAAACATCTCTGAAACAGCTATCAAGAATCTGTCTGTCCATATATATTTCCTTTCCACGGGACTCCTGGTTTGATATATGCGTGTTGCAGGATCCCCACTGCAACAAATGGCAAACTGTAACAATGAAGAAAATCCCCGATCCCTAAGCGACTGATTTGTGTGAGTAAACCCTGAAAACTTTGGATTCCTCTTCTTGGTTTTGCTTTGCTATTCCATATCTAAACTATGGAGGAACCGTGGGAAGACTCTTGGCTCTCAGAGCCGCATATGGACATTTATCTTAAACTTAAAATGATTCTTGAACAACGATTTGTAAATTTTAGCTTGATTCAAGCTCAAAAAGAACTGAAACACTTCCTGGCATGGTTGTTTAAGAACTTTTTCTATGTTTCTTGGGATTTAATTCTTACCAAGGGCTTTTGGAAAACCATTTGGACACAGTTAATACTGGAGTCAAAATATATGCCGATGGAAGAATATTTTCGTGAATATTATTTCGTTACCGAGACTGTTGAGCAATGTCAGCTGTGTCCTGGCGAAGGGAAGCCTGGCGCAGGGACCGTGCGGCCCAGGCCACGTGCACCGAGCGCTCTGCGAGCAGCAGCGAGGCAGTTCCCGCGGGTGAGGTGTTGGGGTCCCTCCCCTGCCGTGTAGCCCTGGGAGAGGGGCCCTGAGGGCACAGACACGGGGTTTCCCTGCCCCTGCTCAGCCTCGTTCCCATTGGTTGGTTTGTGTTCCCTGCGCGGGCAGAAGGACCCTTGGTCCCGTGACTGGGACAGTTCCTGGGCAGAGCTCTGGCCATGCGGCTGGAGAAATAAACATCTCTGAAACAGCTATCAAGAATCTGTCTGTCCATATATATTTCCTTTCCACGGGACTCCTGGTTTGATATATGCGTGTTGCAGGATCCCCACTGCAACACAATCCAAACTGTAACAATGAAGCAAATGTAACAAAGAACAAGTAAGTGATTATTTTGTGTGAAAATCTATTGTATTTTGGCAGAGAGTTGTGTAAAATGGGATTCCTCATGATAAAATAATTAGCCAATCTGTATGTTGGACACCTATATCAATCTATAAATAAGAATTAGAGAAAGTGTGAGTTTTGGATGGTATTGTAGTTCATGCATCTTACATGTAATGAAGGATTTCACACTCCATTACAAGGATTTCAAAGCACAGATTGTTCTCATTTCCTGGTTTGTTTGTTCTCTTCAGTGTCTAATACTTACGGTTTGAGTCATTGATAACTGGAGTGTGAGGTCTGGCACTGGCAGCATAAATGAGGGTTGAGTCTTTTTAAGTTGATGGACATAGGGGTGCTCACATCTCTGAAAAACAAGCCTTTCCAGAAAGATAAATTACTGTGGTCACCTAGAACAAAAAAATTTTGACCACAGTCTTTACCCTGTTAATACATCACCCTGTTAATTTTCATTCAATAAGTATGGCACTTCCATATCTGGCCTGCCATTTCAGATTATTTTGTAACCTGACACTGGGTAGGATGCCATGTTTTAAGTTTCTATTTTATATGGGCAGCAACTAATATTCCAAAGGAGATTTTGCTTCTTCATGTGGCAACTTGGTTTTGACACTAGATTTTTCTTTTTTTTTTTTTTTAAAAGCCCATGCCCTGTACTTGCAAGGAATACTACTCTTAGTGACTGAAATATATTTAGTGCTAAAGGTCTTCATCTGTCTACTGATGACAGGCTGAAGCCTGATGTCCCATGAACCTAGTTCTGTGTCTCCTGGTGGTACTGTGGCTGTGGTGTGGTGTCTCCAGGCACCCTGTCTTCTGTCATTCCATCTCTTCCATGGGGTGTCCCCTCTTTCCTTTCTTTGATTTTATTCTATATTATTGATCATATTTTGCTGCCTCCATGCATTCCTTAAATGTGTTTGAGCTAAACACTTTATCTTAAGTCAAGGAAAAAATCCCCTCTAATTCTCTGAGCTTCTTTTAAAAAATATTCTTTATTCCCCAAATCAAACTGGAGGTTAATGATAAATAGAGGAATAACCTGATTTTGAACACTCTTGTTCCTTAAGTTGCTTTCATATGAAAGCTGCGGTACCTGTTGCTCAAGGTCTATTCAGCACAATATCTAGCAAGAGGTGCTGCTAGCAGAAGCTAGTTATTGATTCAACATTAGCTTTTGAAAAAGAAAAGCAAATTGCTTTCTGCAGTAGTGAGATCTGAGGAAACAACAAAGCAAGTGTTCAAAAAAGTCAAAGCACCTTGAAAGTGCAAAGCTTCATGTAAGGTTATGTATACTCCTGTACAGTAACTCTGTTCTTCCTACAGTAACCCCTAACTCCTCACCTTAACTTAGAAATGCAGTACCTGCATTTTCAAAGATGGTGGAAGAAATTGTTTAGACATGTAAGAAACTTCCTTTGCCAAAATGCCGACAAAGCCACTGGCCCTTTTGTGCTCCTCTGAAGAGCACTGGCAGAGGAGAGCACAGCTGAGTTATTGGCTTGGCAGGTGAATCATTAATTTCCAAATCAGCACGTTTTGTCTGACAGCTGCTGCCCTTCCCCAGAGGAAGAGAAGATGGCCTGGCTGGCAGCATGTGCTGCCAAAGCTCCTGGCATCCCTCTGGAGCTAGGCTGTCCATGGGTGCATGAGCCTGGAGCTGTGCCTTGGTCTGCATGTGGGTGTAACCTCCTTCTGCTGGCAGCACAGTCAGCTGAACATGAAGCCAGCACCCAGGCGAAGGGTGCTGGAAGATGCTGCAGCCTCACCGGCTGCCTGGGGCAGTCTGCAGTGCAGTGTGCCATGAGCAGGTCAGAGGGCTGGGCACGGCTTAGGTGCAGCTTTGTCTGTGCTATGTGCCTCAGCTATTGCCATCTGAAACCAGGACAGCTATTTTTTTTTCTTTTTTTTTTCATCCAGAGAATTAAAGGACTGCTACAAGTGGAAGGGAAGGAAAGCAGTGCTGTGCTTGTGCCCTTCCTCCAGGGGTATGTGCAGATCTTACCCTTACAGTCTGTGGTGTCCTAACCCTATGCAGTGAAGCTTTATGCAGTGCTCCTCTACACACAAGCTGTATTTCCCTGTCTCCCCATCTTGTCACTCTGGAAGTTCTGATGTAATTTTTGTGAAATTAGAGATCCTTTTCTTGTGGCATGAATTTAGTTTATTATCCGCTGTATCTGTAGCAGTCAGGCTCTGGCCTTTGTTAAGAACAAAATCTTCAGTATCTCGACAGTTTATTCATCACAGATGTTTCACTTAAAAATAACTCCTTCTTCTTCAGAGTAGTCATTCCTGTGTTTTACATGCATTCAGAGCTGATCCTACCACAAATGCAATTCCCTAGTGTCAAAACTCTACTCTGGCAGTAATTTTCTTACCCTTTTTTAAAGTGCTGAGTACTGGAAGAAAGGCCTATGACCCTTCGGTTTCTTTTATTTTGTGGTTTTTGTTTTGGGGTTTTTTTTCATCATTTAATGTCTGTTCTCTCCTTCTGTGCCATAATCTCATTTGTTCATTTTTATATTTCACGTGTTATGAAAATTGCACCAGCTGGTACATCTTCTGAAATGACATACACTAATTAAAGGACTTGCTGACCTACCAGCCACTGAATAATTACATCCTTAGGTGGGGGAATTGCACCAGACTAAAATGCTCTTCAAAGTGATATTCAGACAACTTTCTGAATACTTTTATGTCTGTTTGTGCACATACTTGATGTGAAAGATTGGTAACTAAGGCTTTAATTTAAAGTATAACCAGCTCTTCTGTAGTCCAGGGAAGAATGGAGTTACCAAATGAGAAATGCTTTTTCTGCCAGGGAGAAGTAACAAATAAAATGAAGCTGGGCACAGTCCTGAAACTGTTTCTGATGGAAAGAAGTGGTTGTCCTAACCTGTACGTCATCCATCTCTGCAATAGAAAGCGCAGTTTGAAAAATGGAGAACTGTTTGGAGGGTTTGCATAAGTATGTTTAATTAAACTGTTTGAAGCAAGAAAAGCTACTTAATGGCTTATTGTCAGCCAAGAAACAGAAAGACATATTAATGGCCTGCAAGTTAGGTGAGGATACTGTGGTAGTCATCAATGTTTCATGTACTTTTGCTAAAAACTAAAATGAGCAAAGCTGAAACGATTAACCAGAGCATTCAGGGGCAAGTGATGCCTAACAGGAGTTACTAGTTCAGCTGAGAACAGTGAACCAGGCAGGGCAGGACAGCTTAGGTTTGCCACTCAGGAGTGCAGGAGCCATTTTTGCATGAAAGGAAAGCAGTGAGCTGGCCTTAGTAATTGCATCCCCAAGATAGGACTGTAAAATTTTTATGTTGTGACATAATGTGTTTTTCTATGCATAGTGGATGAATTCCCTGGTTACCTACCATTTTGGTGTTTTTCTTTTCTCTTTTTGAAGTAATGTGGTTTGTTAAGCCGGATGATTCATGTTAGATTAGCTTTTTGAGCATCAGAATGTTTTGTTGAGTTTTTCCAGCATTATAGATGAGCTTTTTAATCAATGTCTCATTAGCAACTCTTTCAAATTTGAACCCTTTCCTTCCATTATGTTCCTGGCAGAAACGTTGCAGTTACATTAATCCAGTTTTTATACTTCAAATTTTGGGATGAAACCAGCACTAGGTACATAAATGATTATTTTGCATTATTTCATGCCAAGGACTTTTTTGCAGAGCCACAAGAAATCAACTTCTAAACCAATGAAAAGAAACAAAATAAAATCCTGTTCCACTATCCTCAGATAATTGTCAGGACTCTGTCAAAATAGTTCAGAACCCCGTGCAGTGCTACTGGCTTGGGAATGAGGATCTGGGTGCTGGGGTGATTTATCCTGGAGAAAAGGAGGCTCAGGGGAACTTTATTGGTCTCTACCACTACTCAAGAGATTGTTGTAGCCAGGTGGTGATTGGTCTCTTCTTCTGGGTAACAAGTGATAGGATGAGAGGACCTCATCCTATCATGAGAGGCCTCAAGTTGCACCAGGGGAGGTTTAGGTTGGATATGAGGACAGAAGTATTCACCTAAAGGGTTGTTGAGCATTGGAATGGGCTGTTCAGGGAAGTGGTGAAATCATCATCGCTGGAGGTAGATGTGGTGTTTGGGGACATAATTTCATGGTGGACATGGCAGTGCTCGGTGAAAAGTCTTAAATGTCTTAAAGGTCTTTTCCAGCCAAAAAAGTTCTATGATTCCATAATTTTATCATGTATCTTAAGGTCCTGGGAATCAACCTAGTGTTCCTCAGTGATACAAAGTAAGGGACTGTTTTGTCGGTGGTCATATGCTTGGAAAGGCACTTATGTTCCTAGTCCTACAAATAAACTTCCAGTGCTTTGCAAAACCTTTGAATAAGATTCACTTAGCTCAGTGAGGAGCTGTGGCAGAATTCAACCCCAAGGCCAGCAGCTGCACCAGAGGGATCTCAAATGGTGAGGACTGTGGTTCCAGGTGAGAAATCATGCTTTGCAGCTGCTGTCTGTTAAACTTGTCATTGTGAAGATGAAAATAACCTGTAGTTTTGGGGCTACAGAATAGGCTGAAATGCAAAGTGTCATCACCAACTGATGAACACGGGGAAGAAGGAGGAGGGAAAGGCATAGTCAAGGTGGGAGAAATTATATGGGATTAATAACTCTATTTTTCATATCTGTTTCTGGAAGTGAGTGCCCAAGGGGCCTTGCCTGAAAGAGCTTTCTGGAAAACAGTACTTTTCAAGGGTGAGTCTGCTGAGGGAACTGGGCAGAGGCTGGAAATGTAAATACAAGGCCGATACTCTGCTTTGGGCACTGATGTATCAAATGAAGGTCACTGTTTAAGTCCATTTCACAGAGACTGAGATTTTAAGCACTGATGCTGCTTCAGTTCTAAAAGAAAAGTAGAAATGTGGAGTCCTTGTCTGAAGAGAATGAGGCTGGGAATCTTGGCTATCTGTAAGCATTTTCAGATTTCAGTACCTGACATGACATGAAGCAATCTGTCAGTGGAAAGTCACTCAATTTTCTAAGCTTCTGGCAGATTTCTATAAAACTGAGCAAGGTGCCAGGAAGTATTTGGATTCCAGCTAACTTGCAAAGTCTGATGAATGTGCATTTTAACAATAAATCTATCCCAAGAGCTTTTGTTGTGGCTTTAGTTTTTGTATGGATTTAAGATGCAGCCAGATAAATAGTTTATGGTAGTAAAGTTAAACATGTTTCTTGGGAAAGTTTCACCAGACATCACTCGAGCAGTCTTATTTTAGCAAAGTTTATGAAAATAGTAAGAGATCATCAAACATTGAATAATTTCAATGAACTAGTAATTGAGAAACCTTTCTGAGATCGGAGTATAGGCCCAACTTCGCTCTTATGAGATTCTTCACGCAGGAAAAAATATTTAGTACAGTTTAGAGAGCAGCCTGATTTAAATACCTCTTATTCATTTAACAGTATAATTTGGAACCAGCCGGGACTCAGTATTTTCTGAAGGAAACTTTCTTTGAGCAAAAGTTTTGCTTTGATCAGTGAAAGCTCAGAGAGGAGGTAATTATCAGTTGAGTCTGCTTTTAACCATCTTTGGAAACTGGAAAAGACTTTTTTTGTCCTTAATTAGTTGTGTTGCTGCTGAGGGGTGTGGAGATGGGGGGAAAAAAGATTTTTTCTTTAGTTATTTTTGAGAGGGGAAAAGCTGAGGAGTTAAGGGCTTATAGGGAAAGGCAACTGGGCATAGATATGCAGGTTTCAGGAGATCTTTCTGCCATAGTGCACACAAAAACACTTTAAAAAAGAAAAGGCAGAAGCTACTCTTAGGCAGAGGGTACATTTTTGGTATCCAGGATTGAGGAAAAAAGACGTAAATACTGCTTTTATTGAAAAATTTAAATTGGGATTACCTAAAAAAAAAGAAAGAAGTACTTGCTGTGGCAGACAGAGGAACATGTTTTATATAACCTGTAAACCAGCAGCTGTCAATGACCACTTACAAAAGTCCTGGTGTATCTTTTAGGAATACATATAGATGTTTCAGAGAGAATATTTATTTTTTTGTGACACTGACTTGGGGAAGGACCTTTAACAAGGTCAAAAGACTAGAAGGTCTATGCTTTTACACCGAGGTATTTATTATCATAGAGCCCTGATAGTACCTGAAAGCCTCAGTGTCTATGCCCTGGTCCATCTATACATCATTACTTTTGTCTGCAGTATCCTATAATAAAAAAATATATTGTAATATAATTATGTGTTATAAATGAAACTAAACCATAATGAACAGTAGTTTAAACAAAGTTTTCCATGCTTGTGCCTGAAAATAAGTGTAGGAATTTCATCATCTACTATGTCTTTTAGGAATATGCAAATAGTGTTCTCTATTGGTTTAAGTCAACTTGGGTTGAGCATGGAGCCATTCTGAGGGGAAATTTTGACTCTTCTAATGTTGAAGATGTGGTTAAAATTATTTAGTAATCTTTGTGAAGCTACAATTCATGCATTTAAAGTAATCTCTTTACAGCTATATGAAAAAGTAATATGAATTTGAAAACACATTAATCATTGCAGTTTGTAATGAATAATCCATTTGTTTGTTTCTGCACATTATCTGATAATATATGGCAAAGCATGTTTTCCCTCTTCAGTTTGCACATTGCAGCTTTTATGAAACGTATTATGTGTGGAACTTAGTTGGAATTTTTTGTTTGCTTTGCCTTTTTTCTTTTCAGTGCACTTTTCATGTCTGGGAGGGTAGCCAGCACCTTTCCCTTTCTTCCAGCATTCCTACCCTTTAACAGCTGTCTTCTTCAAATATTTCAGCTAAATTTTGCAAACATGTAGAAGCCTGAAAGGTAATTAAACTCTCAAAGCTTTGTGAAAATGTGTAGCCAGTGGAGGAGGAAGTCTGTTGAAGTGGCTCAGCTGAGGGATCTGTTGAGTACTCACGTCACAGGATTCCAGGAAATTCTGGGTGGAAAGATCTGATGAGGGGCACAGAGAAGGAATGTACAGTACACTGCTTTAGGTACCAAGAGCAGTGATGCTTAACTGTATCTACAATCTGCCTTATCCAAGCCACGCTATGAGTTCCTGTCACATCATATCATAAAACTAAGATGTGGTCAACGTATGCCTTAAAGGACCAAGTTTCCAGTGTAAAACTTGGAACTTATTTTCTCCCAGCATAGATAGCCTCTGAGATATAAAATTATGCAACATCTAAATCCATAGGAAACCGGGCTCCTTCAGTGTCAGTACCTGTGGAAAAACATGCTTTCCCTCTCTCCCCTTTTCTTATTTTAAAAATTGCATTTGAAAAAAGACTAAAGCATGGTCTGGAATGCAAGACTCATCTTCTGGATGCACACAGCCATCTGCAGAGTTCTGCTGTACCACTAATTGAAATGAATGTAAAATTTTCTTATGCTATGTATTTTATATTTCACCAGTAGTCCTCCAGTAAATCAAAATATTCCTGTTAAAGAGGAAAAGGTATCACATTTATGCTGCTCTTTTGCTGCTGTAATAAAATAGAATTGCATCAAGAGGGTCTGAGGATAGAAAGTGTTAGAGAAACATTCTGTCACACTCCTCAGGTTTCTTGCTAGTCCTGATCCTCAGCTGTGAGCCATTCTGGTGTGTAGCAGCTGAGGTGTGGGCTGTTCATGCTGTCAGGTAGGTCTCTGAGTAATTTCCATCAGGGGAGTTATTTATAAGATGGACTTGAAAAGTCCAAGCTCATGAAGGTGGAATTTTTGTAAAATATGTAATTAAAATACCAACAAAACCAGATCTGTCTTGTGCTTGCCAAATACTCTATTTTTGTTGTATGACAAGCATTTTTTGTGTTGACAATATGCCTACAGGAGAAAGCAATATTTCCTATAACTTCAGGAAAAGATAAATCATAGTTTTCTCTTTGTCACATTAAATAAAAACTGATAAGCTAATAACCTAATGGGCTTTTCTATTAATACTTGGTTAAATAAAGCACTAGCAAAGAAATATTTGTCCTTTGAGTATAAAACCCATTCCAACAGACTAAATGATACAACTCTATAACAAATAAATCTTTCTCACAAATAAGTGTGTCTTTTCCTCAAAAATACCCGTATTTAAGTATTCAATTATCCCTCCCCTGCCACCCCACTGCATCAGGAGGAAAACAACTCTACCAAACTTGGGGACTTTATTACATAGATAAATGGGTAGTATATTAAAGAAGACAAATAGTAGCTTGTTTCAGTTTGACTACTGAAATATTTAGATCCAGGTAAATGTAAAATAAATATGTTTGCTTCTTTTTCCTTCTGACTGAAACAGATGAGAAAAAAAGAATAAAAAAAATTCCTGTGGAAAAAATTATTATTTTTTTCTACAAAAGAAATTACAGTTTTATATTCTTGACCAACTGAACTTTTCCGTTTACAATGATACTTTTAGGGTGCTGTGGTGTATTGTATCCTTTTTTTTATGAAGCAGTGCAATATATTGCTTTCTGGTGACTGTTCCACAGAGGGAAAAAATAACTTGTTATTGCTTCAGATAACTGAGTTCTCTTGAAGTGAAGTAGTAGTAGAGGTCAGTGATTTTGCCACAAAAACACTGGGCTCCAATTCCTCAACAAATATTGGGTGAGTGAGGTTTTTTCACTATTGAGCCTGTTTGAAAAACAGATTTCAACAGGCCTCAGATTATCAACTCATATTTTCAGAAATTTATTCATTCCCCTAAACTAATTTCTATCAGTCCCTACAACAAATAGTTATGAGACCTTGAACTAATTTTCTGACATCTGAAGAGTAATGATTTAAAACAGAATTTTCATGTTCTGAGTGTCTCTTGAATTGGTCTCCTTGAAACTTAAAAAATCCATGCTTATCTTTTCTTGTTGTTCTTGAAACACTAAAACTAATATTTCTTCAGAAATGACAAGAGTTTTTATAGCCTAGTGGGTTTTTTTTGTTTGTTTGGGTTTTTTTTTTACATTTTCCAGGGCATTTATCATTAAAAAATATTTTATATTCCAAGAACTTAGTTATGATTAATTTCAGTTGCAAGACTGAGCATACAGTACTTCCACAGCCAGATTTCAAGTGTCTAAAAAATGAGCCTTAAAATCTAAGGAACACAGTTATCAACCAAACATTTTTATGAAATTATTTATCTGGCATCTCTAGTAGGCATTTGGGTAGAAGGGAGTTATCTAGGACATCATTTTACTCCCTTAACCTGTTTTTGCTTTTCATTCAATACATCTTCCATCTCCTACAATACGTGACAGGTTTCCTAGAAACAAAAGAGTATTATACAACCTGAATTAGTCTTGTTGCCCATAGGGAATCCTTTAGAAAAATAGTATAGGAGTATTTATTGTCGCTACTGGGGCCAAATAAGGGGGTCTTGACTTGACTCGAGAACTTCTTAATGGACTGTTTTTATTAGATTTCCTTGGCTGTACCTCTTGGAGTCCTTGTGAGGTAAAATTCCTGTAGTCTCTGGAGAAATACATGACAGAGAAGATGTACTATAAAGGTGGATTGTGCAGAATAAGGAACTGATGAGGTTCACGGACGACCTAGTCTTAGTAACACTCTGCAAACATTTTTTATTTCTTGGGGAGAACCCAGAATATGAACATTTGGATGAATTTTTGCATGAGAAGAAAAATGCCTGTCCTTGATGTAAAGGTGAGTTTTCCTTTCACTGTGTTACAACGCCTTTGCCCCAGGAGGAAGGCTCTGATGGTTCTCAGTAGAATGGCTAGAAAATGTTACATCAGGAAGTGTTTTGTTCTGTGGAAAAGTTGAGTAATTTTAAACTGAAATAAAAACAACAGAAGGACTGGAGAATGCTGAAGTCAATGGTTAGTATTAGTGAAATTATAAATAACCAAAATGTGGGTCTTATCCACTGTCAATCAACTTTAAATAGAGGCAGTACTATCACTGAAATCTATTGTATTAATAGAAGAATGTTAAAGCGGTTAACATAAATAATTTTCAAATAAGACCAAATAATTTTCGTGCTTATCAGAAATAAATATCTTTTCTTTTTCAAAACAGCTATAGCAGTCTGAGATATTTAGAGAGAAAAGTCCTCCTATAGAGCTTCTGATATTTTCTCCATCTTTTAGAGGGGCAAAATCCAAATAAAACAAGTTTGGAAGAAAGGTTTGGGCTATCACTGTTAAGGATGAAAGTGAAACTTCAGTCCTGCAAATATGTGGGCTCATTTGCCTTGAACTCGTGTGCAGATCAATTTATTTATCTGAGGAAAGCTGTACTTTTTTTGCAGAATCAAGGCCTACATCTGCAAAACACATTTTGTTTTTGTGCAATGGAGTTCCATATGAACTCATGAGTGTTGGTTACCTTGTGGCAGAGTACAAAGAGTTTTCCCCTCATGTGAATTCCCATTAAAAAAAATCCTATCTACTCAACTTCCTAGTTTTAGGTATCTGTGCAGAAATAAGGAAATAAGGTAGAAAAATAAACACTGGCTCTAAACCCAGAAATGTTTTCTTATGCTCCTGCCATGGCCATTTTTTCTCTCAAATCTAAAATATATTTTGGAAGAAGATGCAATCTGAGCAGAAAAGATTTTGAAGACATATATATCTATATATATATATAGTCTTGATTCACAGTGGTACAGTCAAACCTTTGAATGGTTCATTCTCCTAAGCAAAATACTTACTAACCCTCCACATACAGCTCCAGAGAGTCACTAACCTCACCCTGAAAACTTTGGTAGCCTGGTGGGTATAACAATACTGAGGGTGTGAACGGTAGAAGTACATATGTATGCACTTGCATAAACCTGCAATATTAGTACATATGTAAGTTAGGAAGTACATATATAGTACATATATAAAGCTTCTCATTTTCTTAAATTACAGCAGCTATTTGGAAGGGTTTGTCAAACTCTTTGAGGATCGGAAAAAGAAAAACTATCGCAAACAAAGCCTGCAGTGAGAAGAGAATAGTTCTCTTTCTGATATGTCTCCTTTTGAATTTTCTTGTCTATCCTTTAGCAGTTAAGCTGCTCATTAAGAATTTAATCTTGAAGAGTGACTTGCTGTCTGTCTCCATATAATTAGATTTAGAAGATGGTGCTCAAAACCTTCCACTGTACCTCTCAAACAACCTGGTCTGACACAATAAATAGTGATCACCTAGGTCTTTTCAAAGATACAGATAAAATCACTTACTGGAAATTTTCAAAACATTGGTCAGTTAACTGACAATAATAATGGAAGTTTGACTATTTTAAGCATTTAGGCTGCAGGCACTTTTCCACTGTCATTTTCTCCCACAGCCCAAATACAGGAATTAGGGAACCCTTCCTATTCAGCTGGGTGTGAGTGAGGCTTCTGGGCCCCACAAACTTTTGTGATGGTTGTGCAACATTTCTTGGATATTCTGCCCTGGGCAGAAATTTCCCAGAAGGATCAACCAGGGTGCTGGTAACTGACACTACCAACTATAGAAGGTATGAGGAAGACAGATGGGACTGTGCAGCTGCTTGGTAGGCAGATGTTTCTGCTACAGACAGGGCAGTCAATGGGAGAAGTCTGGGTTAATGGCACAAAAGGAATGACAAATTGGATTGTGTCTCAACAAGAATGTCATTCAGACTCTTCACAGTCAACACAAAATTCTTCTTACAGTTATTAAGACACTGGTAACATTCTCCATGCATACCTCAAAAGCAGAGTTTATGATGAAAAATTCATCAGTTTGGTTTTCTGTGAATGCAGGGCTGCCACCTACAGCTCTACTATTCTACAGGAATAGTCATCAGTCTGTTTTTCTGTGAACATGCAGCTTCTCTGTGGGCACCTCGGGATGGTAACTCAACTGATTCCTCCAGTCTCAGAGTTCTTCCACTCATTTCAGAAATGGAAATACTTTCTGTACATGCTTTCCTCTTCCCTTAATGACTGATGGAGAGGCAGGTCTTTAAAGGAACTCCTCCCTGGTGATCCCAACCAGGATCGACCTTTCTGGGACCTTCAGCTTGCTGTGAGGCTTTATACCCATTGTTCACATAGGTACCTAGTATAGCATGCCAGGGCCCTTATGGGCCACCTCCATAAGGGACTGACAGCTGTAATAGAGGTGTATGGGATATCCACAGCCATGGATGTTACAGTGGTGATACTGCAACGTGTATCAGACAATGAGGCCCGTGGAAAAGAAATCTATATGGACTGACTCTTGATAGATGTTTCAGAGATGTTTATTTCTCCAGCAGCATGGCCGGGGCTCTGCCGAGGAACTGCTCAGTCACGGGACCCGAGGGGCCTTGCCCACGCAGGGGAACACAAAACAATCAATGGGGAACAAAGGTGACCAGGGGCAGGGAAACCCCGTGCCTCCCCCCAGGGCCCCTCTCCCAGGGCTACATGG
>NW_008237226.1:2612105-2612843 GCF_000691975.1 Corvus brachyrhynchos | reverse complement strand
TTAATTTCTTCCCTCCCCCTCTTCATCCCCCACTTGGCATTGGAAAAGGATTTTTGGGGAAACAATTGGCAAAGGCATGGTTTTGTGAAGGAAACCATGGGTGAAAAAACGGATTGGGAATACACTGGGGGTAATAGGATAAAAGGGAAAGGTGGGATTAGGAAAGGGACACTGTAGGGGGGGCTTATAATGGAGATATTGTCTAACATGACTACGATTTTTTGCATATATACTGCCTTTTACAGAAACACCGTCAGGCCCAGTGACCTCTGCTGCTTGTAACACTCTTCTACCTCACACAATTTTGAATTCCACCACCTCTCCATCTCCCAAGCTTGGGATGCATTTTTCAGGGTTATTCTTTTTAATAGCAGTTCTATGAACAAATATGTCTTCTTGGTTGTCACATCTTGTTATAAACCACAATTTTGTTTAACACTATACCATTTCACTGTTCCTTAAACCCTTGCTATGATGATTTTTTCCTTTTTTCAAGTGGTTGCTGTTTTCTGTCTCGCTGTGTTTTTGCTTTCACTTTCACTTGCTTCCATATTGGAACTGCCAGGGCTGCCAGTGCTGCCGGAGCTGCTCGTGCCTGCGCGCTTCCCGGGGTTCACTCGGGGCCGTGTGGGCCAGGCTGGGCTGCGCTGCTCAGCTCCCCACGCGCCGTCTCCTCTGCTCTCAGCTGCGCTGCCGCTGCCTGGCGCCGCACCCGTGTCTCAGCCGGGCCCCCGTGGG
>NW_008237226.1:2595885-2611930 GCF_000691975.1 Corvus brachyrhynchos | reverse complement strand
GGTCGCGTGGCTCCGCCCGCATGGGAGAACTGCCTCGCTGCTGCTCGCAGAGGGCTCAGTCCACGTGGCCTGGGTCGCACGGTCCCTAAGGCACGCTTCCCTTCGCCAAGACACAGCTGACATTGCTCAACAGTCTTGGTAATTAAATAATATTCACAAAAATATTCTTCCATCGGCGTATATTTTGACTCAGAAATTAACTGAGTCCAAGCGGTCTTCCAAAAGTCTTTGGTAAGAATCAGATCCCAAGAAACACAGAAAAAGTTCTTAAACAACCATGCCAGGAAGTGTTACAGCTCCTTTTGAGCTTGAATTAAGCTAAAATTTACAAATCGTTGTTCAAGAATCTTTTCAAGTTTAAGATAAATGTATGCAGCTCTGAGAGCCAAGAGTCTTTCCACGGTTCCTCCATAGTTTAGAGACAGAACAGCAAAACAAAAACAAGAAGAGAAATCCAGAATTTACTCACAAATCAGTCAGTGGACTTAGGGATTGGGGATTGTTCTGCCCACATTACCCACCATTTGTTACAGCGGGGATACTGCAACATGTGTATCAGAAAACAAGGCCCGTGGAAAAGAAATCTATATGGACCGATTCTTGATAGATGTTTCAGAGATGTTTATTTCTCCAGCCACATGGCCGGGGCTCTGCCGAGGAACTGCTCAATCACGGGACCCGAGAGTCCTTGCCCACGCAGGGGAACACAAACCAACCAATGGGAACGAGGCTGAGCAGGGACAGGGAAACCCCGTGTCTCCCCCTAGGGCCCCTCTCCCAGGGCTACATGGCAGGGGAGGAGACCCCAACACATGGAGACCAGCTGGAATACACTAAAGACTCCCAAATGGTCTCTTGAGTGTGTGTGTGGGTAAACCAAGCTCTGAAATCCTCAAACACCTGACAGGACTGGACATATTTTTGGGATCTCTCTCACCTGAAGTTTCTTAGCTGGCTGCCTAGATATCTAAGCAGTTTCTGGGATGTTTCAGTGTTGGCTGTTGCAGTATGACATGACACCTTTGTTACGCAGCTCTGAATACATGTAACTTGAACAGAATGCAGGAGCGCTGTGATTGCTGTCATTTATTTTACCTTTGAGATGTATCATATCTTCCTGCCCCTGATGATGTACTAAAGGAATTTTCTTTTTCTTTCTTTTATTTTTTTGCTTGCCTACACTGATTTAAAAATTAGATTTCTTAAATGAAGTTAAACACATCTTTATGATATGCTTTTTAAAGAATTGGTAGTAGTCCACCTGTAAGGGCTGAGATTAGCACAACCATTTGTTACATAGCACCTGGTCATCTTCCTCTGTCGGGTCTGACTCTCTGGTTTTCTGTCAAGAAATTGTCCTCCCTTATTCCTTGACCATTTTTATTGCTCAGAATACTCTCAATTTTTCTGAATAATTTTCTGCCTAGAAGTTTGCAATATCATGCAGTCAAACACTGGTATATGTTATAACTTTTCAGGCTCTTGGGTTAATTTTCCTAGTTGTCAGCATCCTTTGACTTCCAGAATCTTTCAACTACTGCATCCACCTTCTCTCCACCAACCTTAAGTGATGTAGAGTAGGTGTTGTTTCAGTCCTTTAATGAGGTTGCTCTATCTGCTACAGAGAAGAATAGGTCTGGCTGGTGAGGGCTTATTCTAAGAGTTGGTGTTAAGAATATATTTATAAGAAAAATAATCAGTTGTGGGATGAATAGTCCTTATGCAAATGGTGATCTTCTGGTCCTGGCCTTAGAAGTACTCCAAAGTACTACTGACTACAAGTCCCAAAGGGGGAACAACTCAGAACAACCTACCTGAGGAGTCTCTCAAATATGTTCCTGCAAACACTTTTCTCTGATGAACTGGTCTTTCCCAAGGAAAGTACTCAAAGAGCATTTTCATCAAGGAATTCCCAACTGGCCTAGTATTCAGAGCAATGCAACACTCATGCTCAGATAGAACGAGCATTCAGGGAAGAGAGATGTTCTCATTAGATTTCACTAGCACTGTGTGATATTACCAGATTTCCATATCTGAGCTGACAGAGATGATTTAGAGAGCAAATAAACTATTAACATAATAAGATTAGACATACCATGGTGCAATTAGAATTTTCTCTGTCAGACCATTTTTCATTAACAGAACTTATTCAGAATATACTGTCTGCTTCCTGCTTCTCCTAGACTAATTAGTTATATGTATGAATGCTTGGATTGCTTAATTATTTTCACAATTCACCATTAACACCTTGCTGAACTGGGCCATAGTGTCACTCAGAAAGAGGCTGTGGAATTGACCTGGGTCCAGCAGAGTTGGCCAGACATCCACCAGGCTGAAATGATGGTAAGTCTAGGGAAGACCTTAGAATACAGAAACGATACATGGAAGGAGTTAATTGATTTACTGTGAGAAGAGGAAGATATCAGCAAAGTGCTGCTTGGCGACAGATCTTGCTGCTTACAAACAGAACTGAGAAAATGAATCCCAGATAAAGGAGGAAAGTTACTGAGATCTGGGAGAAGGAAAAGACGAGAGACAGGAGAGGAGCCCTTTCATTATTTTTTTCTTTTTAATAGCAAAATGTTATGCTCTTGTCGTAATCTTCTGATGTGATAATTCAAAGATCTCCACAGGCTTTGGCTTTCTAAGCCTTTTAATTAAACCTGATCTAGTAGACTTCTTGCTTTGGTTGGAAAAAAAAAGTAAATTTGAAGTCTGTTTGGGGAAAGAACCTCAAACAACCACACCTTCAGAGATGTCAATTGAAATGTTTGTTAACCTTCCCTTTAGAAAAAGGCAATTTGGGAATGAAAAATACCATTTCAAAACAAAAATAAAAGTTGACATTAAATGAAATGTCAAAACAGAGTGAGTCAACATTTCTAAAATATCTCCTTTTCTCAACAGTCTTCCACTGAAGCTATTTTCCAAATGTGGAATGAGGGCAATTTTCAGCTCCTTCCATCCAGACTGACATCATGCTACATTTATTTTATGACCCAGTATTTTCCAACACTTTTGGCCAGCACTAGTCTTGTTTTTCTGTGAGGGAGGCTTACAAAATCACTCCTCCCAATGCTTTGGTATAGTTCTACCTCCATGAGAAGCTGCTTTCTGAAGCATGCCAAGAAAACAGAAACTCAGCACAGGGTGAAGAAGCACAGTGCCCTCAGTAGACAATGCAGCTGTCTAGTTTGGATGAGCACACTGGAAAAGGATTGTGTTGCAATATCACCAAAATGGATAATTTCTAGTCTAACAACAACAACAAAGAGTATGTTTTTCTGTTTAGCTGTGATGAAAATGCTGATATCATCTTTCATCTTAATGAATAAGGATTCAGCTATGCACTGTTATGCCTTCTAATTTCCCCTCTGGCCTTTTGACCTTTCCAGTAAAAAAAACAACTGGCAGTTCCTTATTGAATTAGAAGGAAAACAACAGTGTGGCAATGCACTTCTGGTCCCACCTGCATGTTTTTTGGATACAAAAAAAAGAGACAAAAAGGTGACTAAGTAACTTTGCATCTTCTAATACACACCATTAAAGGCAGAATCATGAATTCCTTCAGTTTATTTAATCATAATTCAGTTGTATCAGGCTTTTTCTCATAAATAAAACCTGAACTCTTGATAATCTGGTATGATAAAAGTTCTTAACTTCTTGGTTAATTACCAGACAGACAAATCAGGACCTGTTCAGATTATTTCACGAGTTAGAATTTCAGGTTTAAAAATATCTTCTTGGGCTTAATGTATCATTCAGAGAAACTAGGTCCTCTTCATAATTCTGATAGCTGCACTGATATAAAAGAAATAATAATGAATTTCAGTGAATTTGAAGATTGAAGAAATTTTCCCATTGTATGCTTAGTAACAGGGAATACTCTGTTCTGTTGTATTCTACATTCAATATATCTCTCAATTATATCTAATAAATGGATAAAATGTATGGAGTTTTTTTGTAATATAAAAGGATAGATTAATAGAAAACTTAAATGTGGCGCAAACGGGCAGAGTTAAAATTTCATCAAGCAGTTTTATTCAATATATGATTGCTCAAGGTCTTTGGGCATGGATATATTCTTTTAGCATACCATTGAAATTGCATTTAGTGCTAAATTAGAAATGACAGTTTGAGATATTGTTCACATTGCTTTTCTGTTGTCACTTCAACAGCTGCAGGAGAAGATGTTCTTACTTTTTAAACCTGACATTTCAGCTCTAATTAGGAATGGTTGTGCTGTTAGTTTGTTCACAGCCCTTCTACAGGCAAGTTGCATGAAGCTTATGGAGTCTTTTCCTTCAAATACTTTAGTGGGTTGGTGGTTTCATTGCAAGAATTTGTAAACTGTGAGCTAAGTGTTAAGCTCATTTGTAGTGATTTCCTCCATATTTTTTTCAAAATCTCTTCATTTCTAATCATTTCGTGCCATGGTTTAGTTGATGAGGTGGTGTTAGGTCACAGGTTGGACTTGATATCAAAGGTCTTTTCCAACCTAGTTAACACTGTGATGTCATTGGACTAGAATATTGGATGTTCCACCCTTAAATATTCTGTTATTAGAGATGCACTAAACAAATGATAAGCAGATATTTTTAATGCAACTTTTAAAATGAGATCAGTAAATCAAAGTGAGTTTTTCACACGTGAGATTTGTTTGCAGTGGTCACCTCAATCCATAAAATATTTTTTTATAATATATAGCACATTTATTATTTTATACAATTTATGGGTATACCATTAATTTATTAGAAAGCAAAGGAATGAGAGGCAAACTACACAGAAATCCTCCTTATTGAAAGGTTTTCTTGTCATATTCTTGGTTTAACTATCAATTGTCTGAAATTCACATTTATTTATTTATTTATTTTAATGCTAGCATATCCTTAAAGAATAAAATATATATAATATACTTTTCTAATTTTCTTTATCTTGCAGCAGGGATTGTATTATCTCACATGAGTTGTAAAACAACATAATTATAATTTCTACATAGTTAGAAATTTTGTCTGGTCATTGAGCTGATTATCAGTAGCATATACTTACAAGTAAAAACTACTGTAAAGGTTTTGGGTAGTTCAGTATAAAATATAACCATTCCAATGTGAAACTGTAGTCTAAATGGAGACAGTGAAAGATTTTTGAATTGGGTCAAGATTTTACCTGAAAAATGTGTTTGTAACGTGCTACTCCTGCCCTAGGCCTGTAGTCAGTCAGAATGATGAAACTTTGTGGAAGAATTTGTCTTCTTTGAGGAAAGTAATACTTGTATACCTTTCTGTATTTATAGTTCAGGTATCTGAACTGTCCTGAGAAAGGTGTTGTCTACTTCTAATTTTTTGACAATTTCTTTCCAGAAGGAAATAATTTATCTAGAATGTGTGTCTTGCAAGAAGCTATATTCT
The DNA here is from genome assembly GCF_000691975.1 of Corvus brachyrhynchos. NCBI lineage: Eukaryota > Metazoa > Chordata > Aves > Passeriformes > Corvidae > Corvus > Corvus brachyrhynchos. Next base: position 2,606,522 of record NW_008237226.1, on the reverse strand, counting down.
TGTTTTTCCCTGACAAATCTCCCTTAAACTACTTAATCTTGTTTGTCCGTGGTTATTAAATTCCTCTGTTAAGAAACTAGTTGTTCAAAAAACACCAAAAGAACCTTTGCTTCCTCATTTTAAAATTTCAAAAGAAAACTTTTTTCCAGAGAATAAGTGTTTTGTGCTTTCATCTTTGTGGTTTTGTTTATTTTTTTTTTCTGTCACTATTAGTCTTGCCCAACTGCAATTCTGTCATGAAAGTTAATTGCCCACATGTTCCTCTGAAATCGAAATTCAACAGATTTAGGCTTTACAGAGTCACCTTTAAAAGTTTGTGTAGTGGCACTATTTCCAAATACCCTGGTTAATTTTCAGTATTGGAAATAGGAACAATAAGAATCATATTAAGAAGCCATTCTGGGACATGCAGAATACATACACTTCTAGGAGCAGTGCACCCATTATTCTTTGGATGGGGACAGGTATTTGTCTCGTGAAATTATTGTCTCTTGCTGACTTCCAGCAGAGGATCTCCATGCGGAATGCATGCAGTGTGCAGGTTCTGCACTTGGAAATGGCAGGAAACAGTCCAAAACCCTTTCATTCTTGCTCTGTTTCAGGACTAAGGTTTTATAGTAGAGGCTCTCTGCAATTCTTTTTCTCCCCTTTGGAAATAGCTGACACTTGTTATCTATTCAGTAACAAATTGGGTTTTTTTGCTGATTTCTATACCTCAGCCAGTTTCACTGAGTATAGATTTCAAATGTGGGAGGAAGAAACCCTCTTATTTCAAATCTTTTGAAATCTAGAGAACAGCACTGTAGCTACAAATCTTCACTAGTTACAGCATATCCCTCTTCTTACAGAAATAACCTTCATCAGCACAAACTAAAAAGAGCAAGTTAGGTTCATAGAGCAGTATGTGTGGGAAGTGTCTCATAGACTTTTCTCATGTTAAAGATCCAGAGGCTTGCATTTGACATACTGCTGCAATTAAAATTGTTACCACTCTAGGACTTTTCAGTGGTAGGAAATTGTATCAGCCCAGCTTCAGGCAGTAAAGCTAAGGAACTCCAGAGTAACACTTCAGATATCCAGAAACAGTGGTAGGGGCACACTAACACTTTCTGATAAAGGTACAACTTCTAAATGTTTATGACATTAGGCTGGAAAAGTATCAGAAAGAAAACTTTGCATCAGAAAAATCATTCTGGCCTTAAAAAACAATGAGACTATATTAATATGAAGAAGCAAAGACAAATATTGAGGAAATGGAAAGTATTAATACCAAAGAAATCCTCTTTATTTATGGTAGATTAGTATTGCATCAAATTGGGTAAGTGAAGAACACACTCATGAAGGACACAAATGAGTCTTAGCTTCAAGTCAAGAATGCTACTCCAGTTTGATTGTTTTTGCTAGTCAAACCAATTCCTAGTGCTGCCACAGGTAAATCTTATCAATAATACTTTATGTACATACCCCTCTAAACAAACCTCATTGAGAAAACAACGTTGTTTCTTTTTAGGCAAATTATCTGTGTCTGCAGAATTCAGGAGTACTTTGCCAAATCATCTTTTGCATGAGTAAGCTTGTTGTAAGGTGTAAAATTAACTTTCCACTGGAATAATAGACAGAATTACAATGAAGAAAGAATGGGGATTTTCTTTTCAAAACCAATGGCAGTTGTATGTTATGTTTTGTCCCTAATTTGTTTGCTCTCTAGAGCCTCCTGCAACATCTCTGACAGGCACACAACACTGATAAACCTACAGATGTGGTTAAGCAATGGAACTGAGAGCCATGAAAAGACAAGACACTTCTGGCCAGTTTTGTCAGCATTGTTAAGCACCCACAGACTTATCAGTGGTCCTTGCTCATGTTAGCTATGGTGCAACAAGAGATTGTCTCATTTTCTAACCCCTCGTCTAAGCAGTACATCAACCATTAGTGTGTCAGGATGGACCATGAGTATAACTTAGTGTACAAGAGCAGAGTGGGTGATGCTCTCAAACTCATATAAAATAGAGTTAAATGCTGAGACTGAGACACAGCAATTTGCTAGTTAGTGGTGTTGCTGAAGTTCTGTTTAAACGCTTCAACATTCAGGGGAGGGAAATGTACCTGAAGTACCAAGGTATAGATCAGCGAGCGCACTCATTACCACTGTGCTTTGATACACAGATCAAAGACTTGCATCTAGAGATGCAAGGTGCCATTGAAGTCCATACTAAACACCTGCTTGATCATGTGCAACTGATTGTATTATGTGTTTCATGCCTTTGAGGAGTGCATTTAAGGACCAAGCTTGCTCAGTGTTTATTGGTATGATGATACGAGTAACTGCTGTAGTACTGAAATCAGCAACATTAGAACTTCTTAGCAGCATCAAAGAAAAAAACTGTTTTATAAAAACAGAGAATATCTATGGTTTTGCACTTTACCCATCCACACAACAAAATCAAGCCTATGTACTAATATCACATATATTATTCCCTTAAAAGAAATTGAATTGAGTGGTTTCTTCTATGTATTTACCATATATTTATCCTGTTTGTGTGAAAAGATGTCCTAGGCATCTTTAAAATTAAAGAAAATTTAATGAGCGTAAAATGTGTCAAAAGTTTGTAGAGCAGTGTGTTACAGCCCAGCAGCAGTAACTGGGCTAAGTTCAATTACAGGTCCTTTAGGAAATAAAGATGGTATTTCGTTAGAGACTTCAGCTAGTGTCTTACTCAGGACCACGTTTTAGGAAAGAAACAGAGTGAAGTAATCTACTTACTTCCCAGGATTTCTTCATTACCACAGACCCTCATGGAAGCCCTCTAGAATATTAAACAGAGAAATTTTTTTTAAAAGTTAAACTGGTCAAAAATGATGTTTGTAAAAGCATGCTTTGCCCGTATTATTTAAAGTTATTTAAATGGTCTGTCCTAGAGTCTGCCCGTGTGTCTAAGAGAATGAAATCACTGTTGTAGTGCTAGGTTTGGTTTAGCAAGCTGCAGCTTTCCCTGGGAGCTCAGCAGGGCTTCTCAGGGCGGGCCAGCCATTCTGTCCTCCCGTAGTCCTTTCGGACGGCTCTGCACTCTTGCTCCGGCAGCTCTCAGCTCTACAGCACAGTGACAGCGAAGGAGGCGAGAAGGGTCTCTCCATAAGGGTTTCAGAGGACCTTTAATGGTTACATCTCGTCCTGGTGACCCCCAGAGGCAGAGAGACCTCGTGATCCGGGTGCAGCGGTTTTTGTCAGAGCGGAGGGGCGGGCACATGGGCGGAGTTGGGGTACAGGAACCAGTAGGGAGAGCCCAAGGGAGTGGCCAGGGCTAGGGGGCAGGGGAAAGTGGGGGGAACAATGTGAAAGGCATTTAATAAATGAATCAGTGGGAAATACAGCACCACAAATCACAACTATTCCTAAATCCATGAACTAATCCTTGTTGTCAAAGGACCAGTCAGGTGAAGGTTTATGTCAAGGCCAACTCTTAAATCAACTTCTGTCCTCTCTTTCCTGGTCCATACCTCTCCTTTAGCATTTCAAGACTGAGTTTACTCCCATCTAGCCTGCCAGTATTCTCAGGCTATGCCCAGACCCCACTTTGTGCCAGAAACCTTTGCCTTCTTGCCCAGAAGGTTCCATTTCATGGGCTGTGAAGCTCTGCTAGAAAGTTTTCTCATCTATGGGTTATACAGCATTTTAGGAATTGGGTTTGACATATTTTGCTAAATCTGCTTAACTGTTTAAATTCTCAAAGAAATCGAGATGGACATGGATGATTATCATCTTTCTTGCCTTTGAAGAAAGCTCCTGTTTCTGTGATTTCAGCTGAAGGAAGGGTTCACCTTGCAAGCCCACAAACTCGCTCCTTTTGGAGAACTGCTGCCTAAATACTACCCCTGACCTTGGTCTTTCAGCAGCTGTAGGGCTGAGCCCCTCAGCTGGCACCAGGCCTGAGCTCCTTGTTCAGCCTGAGGAAGTTTTTTTCCATGCTGCATTGACCCCTTTCACCGGGTTTTACCTTTTTCAGTCACAAACTCAGCTCCGTATTTCCTGCCTGGCCTGAAAGGAGGCAGCCCCAGAGTTCTGACTCATTTGATGATGCTCTTGACAAGAAACAGGTTGCTGAGGGCCAAGCATTTTGGTCCAGGCCCAATGTCCTGGTAGCATCCACAGGGACTGCAGGCAGGGGGACGGCAGTGTCTGACAGCTTGGGGTGGCACACGTGTGTCAGTCTATGAGTGTGCTCTGTGAACTTCAGAGTGATCCCTGAGGCAATTCTGCAACTCCCATAGATGATGTCTTCTGGAGTGAAATGGTTTTCTCCTACAGAAGTAAAAGAGAGCTCCTTTCTCTTTCGACGTTCTGGCTCTGGGACTATAATGTGTGAATACTTAACACATGAAGCAAAACGTGGATACCCTTTATCCTGGCCCAGGGCAGGACTTTTAGACAGCTTAATAATGTGAACTTGCCAGCATGTAGTTTGCATCACCTGTGGAAATCCTGTTACAGAACTGATTTAAGAAGGGGCTGGTAAATGACTTTGAGGTGTTCAGTGAATTGTGACGTGCTTACCCAGTGACAGCAGAAATAGAAAGCTGATGAGCTGTGCTTAGGCTGAATCTGCTGAGCTCACACAATAACAAAAAAGAAGTCTCAAGCCCGTCAGGAAAGGATTATGTAACCCCGTCAGGAAAGGATTATGTCAAGGAGCTAAGGCTCCTATTTTATGTTTTATTTTTGCATATAATCCTGTAAAAACCTCCTACCTTAGCAACAAATGTCACTTATTAGAATCAGGTATGCATCTATTTCCACCTATGAATAGCATAAGAATTCCACAATGACACAGTGAGCTCCAGCATCTACTGCAAGAAAGCAGAGTGTTGTGTACCTTTGAAGTCACAAATACCAAAAATTTATTTGTTCCTTGCTAGCCAAACTCTTCATTATGAATGCATTCATCATCACCTGAAAGCTGCCTAGAGGTGACTTCTAAAAGTAGGTCTAATTCCCATGAGGATATCCTGGTTTTGGTTCTGAAAGAGTGAGAGTGTGGCTTATGCTCTGTGTAAGGCATGGTGCTGAGCTTTGCCATAGGTCTGCTCAGCAGAGAGGGGTTGTTCTGTCATGCATCGTGTAACTGGGTTGCAAACACAGGACTTGCACACAGGACAGCTCTTTACCTTTGTGTCCCAGAAACCTGGTCCTTCTGGTGAGCAGGTGTGACCAATCTTCGCTCTCAGTGTGAGTGGAGATTGTGGGGGAATGCACAGTTGTGTAACAGGGGAGGAGAGTGCCTTGGGAATGCTTTTTGTGATCATAGTCTCTGCCTAAATCTGGTGTAGTACAATCAGCACAGGGTAAGTGCATTTTCTGTAGTATTGAAAATTTTCAGTTAAAGTATTTTCCTAGTGCTTGAAGAAAGGACAGGTAAAATGCCCAGATGAAGGTGGTACTACCCAGACAGGGTATTTTTCTTCCTCTTTTTCCTTTGGCCTGACAGTCTCCTGTTGTTCTCATCCAGTATCATCTCTTCCCCTAATGGTCTCACAGTTGCTGCATAACATCAGCTTTCTCACCCTTCCTTCTGCATGCTGCCAAGTGCTTTCAAAGAATTCTTAACCCTTTTCCTCCTTGTTGGTGTTTTCGGCAACAAATGGGACGGGAAGCCTGGACAGGTGCTCCAGGAGCCTTTTTATTATTTTATTCTGTTATCAGTCTCACATACAGAGTTGAGACAGAGATGGTACAAAGCTCACGCTGTTGCAGACACCCAAAGGCTTCCTGGTTACAGAGCATTCTTAAAAGCTTCTCAGCCAATAGCGTGCTTCTCAAAGTTACAGACAACTGTTTTAACCAATCCTCAACAGTGCTTAAACTCTTTGCTTTATTTCTGAAACCTGCTTTTTGCTCACACCTAAGAGCTTTTCCACCTTTTATGTTTCTCCACACCTCCTGAGCATTATTCTATGGGAAAACAGGCTAGTGACAGATAATCACATAGTGCTGCTTCAAATTAAAAGGCTTTCCCTTTCTCCCTAATAAAAATTCAGTGAAAAGCCAAAGATTAAGGAAATTGATGAACAAAGATGGAGCCAAGCTGAAGTGTTGGATAAAAATAATTTTACCATTAGAAGGGAAAAGTACTGGCTTTATAATCTGTAGTTGTATTCAGAAGGGATTGCATGGTTTCTACAATGTCAGGATTGAGACTTCTTGAGAATAATTAAATTTCACTCACAGACAGTAGTTTTCTATTTAACATATTTTCTCCATCTGTATTATGGCCATTTTACCTCCAGTAATTATGATTTCCAGTATTTATAAAGCAGATTAATATGCCAAGAGACATATTCATGTCAATCATGCATTTCTTAAAGCAGTATAAAATGGATTATTTACTAAAAGTGCATACATTTATGCAATTAATTTTCTGTATAAATAACTTGTAGAGTGGCTGTGCATTGACCTTTAAAAAGCTGAATTTAGTCTCAGCTCCAACATCCCTGAAGACTGAACTAATTGATATAGAACTAAACCTGAATAAACATCAGAGTAAGTAGACATTGAGATGATTTACTGATATGATCAAAGCTAGATGAAAATTTCAGTGTGTGGAAAAGAGAGTTAAGATAAAGCAGTTTTAAGCTGATGCTTGAAATGACTGGTGTGAATTAAAACAAAGACTAGTCTTAGGTACCAGTTTCAGTTTAGCTAGGTTCAATTGTGATAGAAAATTATGGTTTTAATAAACAATCCTAAATGATTCGGTAATTTATTTCCATTCCTTGTGAACATTGTTGTCTGTTGATTGACACTTACTGACTATCCTAGATAAGACCAAGGTCTGAGCAAACTCTAAAGACTGAATTACATCATTATTAGTGATTCCTTCAGTCAAAAATAAGATGCGTTTCAGGTTCAGAATTGAGATAAATTTCAGTTTTCTCATATAAAAATGAGAATAATTTTTTCCCGAATCAGAGTGATTGATCTGGCACTTGCTATGCCCAGGATATCTGACAAACCCAGCTTTCATCAGAAAGCGTTAGTGTCAATAGCCTGAAATATTTCTTTTGAAGCATCATGAATTCAGTGACCCCTCAACAAATCCAGGACAAGGTCTGGGGATCCAGCTTGCTATGACTATCTTGTAAATTAAGCAGATCCAGGATCCTTTTATGGCATTAAGGCAAACTCAGATTATTTATTACCTCATCCTGAAGAGAGTGTAATTGTTCTCTTACCTGAGCCTTTCAGAAACTGTACTTGGCTTGTACTGGCTGTTTCATTTTCCTGAGGACATTGCTTGGGGACATGCCAGTTAGAGTTAAAAGCATGCCATAAATGTCTCCAACAGTTTATCAGTACGAACATTTGGGTTCCTGCAGCGCTGGCTGGCACTGCTTCATTTACTGTTATGGACACAATCTGTGCCTACAAGAGGCATCAAGGTACTGCTCCAGCACACAGGTGGATTTTTGAGCAAAGCAGCTTCAAGTCAGGCTCCTGTGATAGGTTCAGAAGGCCGGAGGCTCAATGTGTGCTGCCATGTAGCCTGGATCTGTCCGGGTCAGGAGCTGATCAGGTGTGCAGAATAGATGTTTACCTCTGAGTCACTTGGCCTGGGCTCCCTTTACAGACAGATGAAGGCTTGGAGCATGAGTGACCCAAACTACCTGTGTCTTACAGGACTTCTCACCACTGTCTACAAAGAGAGAGTGGGTGACCTACCAGCACTTGAAGTGGGATGCTATGATTGCCACTCCAAGTCCTGTGATTTCTGAGCGTGACTCAGCTGCTGAGATCCAGGAGGTCTTTCAGTTCACAGGAAGATTGGGAAGGTTTCTACTTCATGTGGATGTCAGAATTAAACTGGCTTTTGAGAAAAGTGAAGTTTTGTGTTGTTGGGAGGAAAGGTTAAAAGCGGAAGAATAGCAAAGAGGGTGGTAGAATTGCTCAAGTGACCTTGCAGCTGGGAAAACCAGGGCTTGGAGAATATCAGTGATGGAAACCTACTTGGAAGTGGAAATGCCTACAGCTCTTTATCCTCTGTCTGTGTCTCGGTTTTGAAAGACAGGTGTCTGCTAAGGAAGGCAGAGGCCCCCCTTGAAGTGGCAGATATAACCCCTTTTCCCTCCAAGTTATTATATTTTGAAATCAAGAGCCCTTAGGCGAAGATGTGGGAAATAGGAATAACAGTTCTTTACTATATATATGTATGTATATAACCAGTCAAACAAAAACAACAACAACTATGGCAGTAACAGCAATCACAAACCCAGTCCCAGCCTTCTCGGCTGTCAGGCTATTTCCCCTCGGGTGCAGTTCCGCTCGCAGCCGGCAGGGGCGCTGGCGGCTCCCAGTGAGCAGGGCGGGTGCGATGGTTCCCCCGCGGCTGCAGGGGGCGCTCCGGAGCGAGCTCGGGCAACCCGCGGCTCCGGTGCTCTCGGGGTGGGAGAACCCCACGGAGGCCCAGGCAGGCAGGGCGAGCAGGGCTACAGCGTAGCGAAAGCTCGAAGCAGCAGCGGAGCAGGGCAGCCACAGCCCGGTCTCCAGCAGGGCAGGGAAAGCGGCTTTTGGGGTCCCGGCGTTGTTTCCAGCAGGAAGAAAGAACGGCCAAAAAGAAAGAAAGCAGCAGCTCCTTTCTCTGCAGCTTCTCTCTCCGGACGCTCCGAGCGAACTGACCCCACACCCAGGTGTAGACAAAAGAGTAGCCAGGCCCGCCCCACTCCCCTTTTTGTCTTTCTTAAGTACAGCTATTTGTCCCCTAGCAACATGCATATGGGAGAAAATTCCTTTAACAGGAAAAAAAACTAAGACTAAACTAAAACCCCAACAGTCTGTTTTGAGAAGTAGAATCTCTGTGTAGAGATAACGTAGGAGTTTGCAGAGACTTGAGGGCCCTCTCATGGACATGCTCAAGCTCCCTGTCTCGGGAGAGAGGCCAAAGCTCAGAGATCATAAAAGGCACAAAGGAGATCACAGCGTGCTGGTAAATTCCATGCAGGTGGGCCCTTGATAAATGGGTGCAAACAGCAGCCCCACTGCCTGCCAGGACTGGGCTGAGCCTGACGGTGCCGGCATTCCCACTGGGGTGTCTCTGCTGCCCGCGTGCGGTGTCCGGATCCTCCAGTTAGCAAGGTAATGAAACAAATTTACTGTTTTCATTTCAACTGTGGTTTTGGGGTTGTTCTGGCCACCTGCCTGTGTCAATTCACACATATGTGAACTAGAACTCCAGCTTTTTGGACAGAACTATATCACATCTTTGTAGAGATAATGACTAATCATAGCATGAACTGGAGGTTAAGTCTTGTTTATTTTTCATCAACCAGTCCTTGAAACAGCAAGGAATTCAGAAATAAAAATGATACAATTATTTTAATGAGGCTCTGCTCCTTGATCTTTGTATCTCTTGCCCTACCATTCTAATATTTTCATTTCAGTGTGGTTTCATACCCAATGCTGACCTTCTATAAAGGATTTTGGACTGTTTTTTTGAAATAGTACAGCATCAAATAAAACTAATTTAGCAGTGATTAACATTATAGGTGAATTTAGGAATTTTGCACCAATTTATTCAAAGAACCCAAGGAGCTGGACCAGGTGTCCAGAAACCAGGAATGTCACTATATTCATTATTTTGTATCATATCTGCAGAGTTCAGAAGTCAAACTGAGCCTCCTACAGGACAGTAGTATTGTCAAGAAATCAAAAATGTTCTCAATGACATTAGGTGTTTACTATTAGTAAGAGTAGTATTTGCAGTTATACGACTAGTGCTACAAAACAAACTGCGCAACTGTTTAAACCTCATGCCTGACAGCTAAAATTTGTCAGGAATAAATGATAACTGGTGAAGGACAGGTTATTTCCCATTTGTCTCTCAGAGAAATCATGCATATTCAGTTCAAACTTCTAGTACATTTGGAGATAGGACACCAAAGGTGAATTTTGCCCTGTACACATTCACGTTTAGCTCCATGCTGGATATCACGTGCACTCTACTCCGAAGTCTCAGAAAGGATGAGTTAGAACTGGTGCAGGCTCAGAGAAGGGTGACAAGCATGATGAAATGTGTATTCTCTGATATAAGGAATAAATGAGCTGTCTGGGGCTTCTCGATATGGAAGAGATGACTTAGGATGCAAAAGACAACTGCAAAATTAGGAATGGCTTAAAGTGAGAAAAGAAAAATTAATTTGTCCAAAAAAAATACAGGAAAACCCACAACTACTAGTGATGCCTATAGATTTTTGCTGTTTCTGTATTTTTCTTATATTTGTAGCTCTGTATAACTATGCTCATTGTATAGTTATGTAGCTCCTGCTATTTTTCCTACCCTTTTTCACTCTCTCTGTGCCTGAGGATGGCCCTTTAGGGCTGTGAAGTTCATCTGGGGAATGATGCACAGCCTACCAGTCAGATGTCCACTCCCAGGCATTTCCCACCATGTTGTACAGGCCATATCCATTGGGAGGAAAGGCAGTGACAGGTGCCGTCCCCTTGCACCTGTCCTCTGCTGTGTTATTAACTGGGAATTCTCCCTGCCAGATATTGGCACAGTGTTGACCTTTGGGCTGTAGTGTGTTGCCCCATGGGAAAAGCCTATTTTCAAGGCCAGGTTCTTCATGAACACCAAGGTTCTCCAAGA
>NW_008237226.1:2585036-2595846 GCF_000691975.1 Corvus brachyrhynchos | reverse complement strand
AAAGATTTTTCCATTCTGTGTCATCAGCAAGGGACACTCCTCACATGTCTCTTTCCTGAGGTGAGATTAAATAATCTTTCAGGCAACACTAGAAGCTGGGTTCAAGGCAAGCAAAATCAGCTGATTCTGCAGCCAAGAGACAGCAGTCTTGTGTGAATACTTGCAAAAGACATTGTGAAAAAAGGAGCCTTGAATATACGTAAAGAATGATTGAAAAAGTACTTACAGAAGAAATCCATTGCAGTTTGCCAATGAGCAATACTATGCCAAGTTTAGGAAATACCCTGAATGAAAGGAGTTTGAGTCTATGAGAAAATTAGGAAAGGATGTTAAACCTTTTCCTTGTTTTCACATCTTCCTAGTTATCTCCATCAGTTAGGTGGATTCTTGCTCTGAACCAGAAAATTCTTCTGTTCTTATTCTGGGTTGGATCACAAAGGGTATTTGATATCTTTATACAAACCTGTGGATTCAAAACAAGGAATGGGATATGCATTGATTTTTGCTAAAATAAAAAAGGTTGACATAAGCAGACTAAAATACTTAGTGATGCTTCAGGTTTCTTCTGGTCCCTACTATTTCTCTCACAGTGGATGGAGGTTGTAGCTGCTGGTTAGTGAATGCTGAGGAATACCTTAAGTGCAGGTATCTCAGTGTGAGCTGCAGGTAGAGCTCTGGCTGGTGGGAACTTGAGGCAAGAGACTGTGACCTGGTGCCAACTCTTTGTACAACAAGGCACACAGGGACCTGTGTCACCAGGCAGGTGAACAGACACCCAGAGACACAGCAGGAGCCAATGGCCCAGCTGGAAATCACGGACTATCACAGACTGTGAGGGTATAAAAGCCCAAGGTCCCTCCTTGGAGACAGACAGGTCCAGCTGTTCTACTGCTGCACCATGATAAAATCACTTAAAGGAGCCAGAGATCTGGGACTCTGCTATGGAAAACTCGGGGTGGAGCTGATCAGGAAAGGTTGTCTGACTGTGAGAATGGGGTGAGTTGGGAGCCAAGCAAGGCACCTGCTGGCTCACTGGAGCTGTCTGTTGTGAAGGGACCTCGGGCCCAGCAGTTAAAAATCTCTGATGGTGGGAGTGTGATGGCCAGAGTGCCCCCCAAATGGTCAGGCAGGGAAGTTTCCTTAACTTCCTAACCAGCCCCTGATTACATTTGTTGTGAATAGTATACATAAAAATATTTTACCCCGTTACAGAGAGTTAGAGATATCAAATCCAGAGTTGTGCCACCACCTCAAAGTGAAATCTGACACTGATTATTTTATGTAACTCTATAAATTACTGGAGACAATAGTCTTGGACTCATTGCATGAAATGAGGCAACATTGGCTTCAAAATACAGCAGTGTGTAGTTATTAAAAGAAGCATAAGTCAACTAAGACTGATTTTTTTGCTTTGGAAAAATATCAGGTCTTATATCTGTGGATGACAAACACTGTTTAAAAAAGAAACATAATGGACCATGCAGAAAAAAAAAGAGAGAAAGGGAAAGTCTATTACTGGTGCAAATGATTCAGTTCCTAATGTCTTTAGATAATAAAGTTACTGAACATTTTAAAATATTTCAGTGTATATCTTTGAATCCTTAGAAATGATCTGAGCAGACAGCTTAAGTGTCACTAATACCATTAGGGTTTTAACCATTATTCAGCCATTTTAACTTCCCAATAGTGAGATGCAGCTTTACTTACCAATTCAATTCCTAAAATGTTTCAAGAGGTTGCTAGTGCTAGCATATTTGAGTTTTACATGTGCCTCAGCATTTCTGCAGGTTAATAATGTCCTGAAGGCTACAGGATTTCCTTTTGGTTTCCAAAATTACATATGCATTATTGCAAATGAGTTCTGCCACAAAGGAATTCATAATGAAAATATCAGAGGGAATTAAAGTGCTTCTTATAATACTTGAGCTTGCTCCATTAATCGGAGGGTAAAATGAATTGAGTTATTATGTTCTCAGACGGTATTAGGGACCAAATGGGAAGTCTTGTCCCAGCTTGAATTTTTTTTTTCACTGTAAGTATTTTTTGCTGGGGGAGTGGATCAAGTCCAGGGGCAGCAAATCCATAGTGGGTAATTCAAGTCCCTGAGTAATGTTTTAATTCAAGTTTTAATCTTTATGCACAGAGACAGCAGGTCACTGTTAACTAGCAAGAGAGGCAGAAAGATTAGGAATGTACGCAGCACATTACCTTGAGAGGAGAGGGAAGGAGTGTGTCTTTTACTGTAGAATTATTTGGCTTTCAAGAGCTGCCTTCTCATACCTATATGCATGACTTCATTGGAAATTTGTTGATATCTGAAAGTTGTCTGGAAACCAATAGGCAGCATGATATTTATAATAACAGTAATTATGATTGTCAAGCAAATGAACAAAGCAGTACCTTTAATTAGCTATCTGATCCACCTGGGAGAAAACAGACAAGATTTCAAATCTGAAGTAGGAGCAACAAACTTGGAGTTGGTATTTATTCAAGCAGTTAAAATGTGCAGTTCTGCCACTGCACTGTATATGTTTTATAGGGAGACTTGAGTGCATTTTTATTCATATGTAATGAAGAAACACCTAGATGTCCTGCATGTATCTTTCTACAAAAGTAAGCTTTTAATTAGCCTCTTCAAGTAACATATTTGGTTTCAAGCAGACTGCTCTCATGCTTAAAACACCTCTTATATATTCATGATGGCTGAGGTGTATTTACACTGGGTATTGTAAGAGGACGCCATTCTGCTCTTGCTCCAGGTGGATGAATTCACTTTATCCATCCTCCAGGTGGATGAATTCACTTTATCCTTGCCACAAGATGGAAAATGTGTGTAACTATTTTAGATGACAGTGAATACGTATGTATACACCACACTGGAAAACTTCCATTTTTTTGTCTATGGTGTTGATACACAATGCTATCTGTGTCTGGTTTGGAGCTCAGTGACCTTGCATGTGACCACAAGAAACCATAAATATGTATCCAAATGATTTCCTTGCATGTGACAAATGATGATTCTGAGAAATGTTGGAATGGGGCTAGTGGAAGTCTACGTGCCCTGCATGGAAAAGCTGATTTCATGCTTGTGCTCAACAACAGGCTCTGCCTGTGCCGCTGATCTAGGGTTTGCATGGTCTTTTAACAAGGGAACAAGTAAAGGGTGGGTGAGGTTGTAGCTTCTTTTCCTGCCCTGAAAATTCTAGCTTATTCTATAGGAAACTCTTTCCTCAAAGATAGCACAGACAGAGCTACAGTTAAAGCTGTTAAGCATATCTTTCACATAAAAGCATTTTTTTTACTGGGAATATCCCACTTTTTAGTCAGCATGTTTCTTGGATATGGCTTGGTTTTCAAGGACTTCCCTAGAAACAAGGACAGAAACCTTTGTGGTCTGTAATTTCAGAGGCCAGGGCATCCACAGCATAGAGCAACGTGCCAGCTGACTCATCAGGGATGACAGAGCTTGCCTGTCCCACAGCAGGGAAGTTCAGTTCCAGCAGAAATCTATGTTTTAGGAGTCTTTTGTGTCTCCTTGTTTCTGTGTGGGCATCCAACAGATCTGAGGAAATTATCCATTTCATTTTGAAATGAAGGAATAGATGTTCTCCGTGAAAAAAGCATTGTATAAATTTTCTTATCTTCAGTATTTTGAAATTAAAATTAAGTTTAATTGAAATTAAATTTCATTTTGAATTGGTCATTATATAAGATTTTTGAAGTGTTATAATTTCCTGAAACTCTGTTATACTAGATCTGTTTATACATTCTAGTTGCTGATGTAGTGAATATAAAATCTTCAAAAAAAAAGGTAAGCCAACTCCTCAATCATGGCAATAAATTAAAAAAATAGAATTTAAGAAAAGAAATATAGTTATTATTTTAAATAATATTCAGGCTGAAAGACTTTCAATTTTTTAACGAGATTAGGCAATTTACCATTTCATTCTGACTTAATGCTAAGATTTTCTTCAAATCAGAAATCCCAGCAAAAAGATTAAGTTAAAAAAACCCCAATAAACATGATGATAAACAATGACAGCAAAAATAATAAATTTTAAAACCCATTCATTTTTCTGGATGCAGTATTTTTTTTAATGTACGTATTTAAAAGAAAAAGCTTCGGGAAAGTGGAAACTAACTTTCAGGGAAGTTTTGTAATTTTAAGTATGAAAACTGAAAGAAGACACTTCCAAAGTTTCCTTCAAAATGAAATACCAGGGACCAAGGTTTAGGCCATTTTTTTCTTAATAGTTTACGTAGGTCTTTATTTTATTTATTTATTTTTTTGTATTACAATGTGTACATTTTTTGAAGCCAGTGAGGTAAAAGGGAAAATGGTCAAGTGTAAAAATGTGAAGCATATACCCTCTCTCAGTGGGCTTTTAAATTTCTTTTTTTTTAATCATAAAAGCCAGCATGTAGCCACAGAAACAAAGTGATGTTTCTGCTGCAGTATTTTGACATAAAAAGAATTCCAGGAAAGATAAAGTATTTTTAAATCTAACTGAAAGAAAGAGATTGAAAGACAAACTTTTTCTTTCAGCCAAGAGAAAATTTTAGATACAAGTAAGCTTTGTATGCACATTTCCTCCCTGTAAAAAACATGGGGTGTGTTGGGTTTGTGGGGCAAGGTTTTGGTAGTGGGCGTACTACAGGGGTGCCTACAGTGAGAAGCTGCCAGAAGCTTCCCCTACCTCTGACAGAGCCAATGCCAGCTGGCCCCAAGATAGACTCATTGTGAGAGTGTAAGGCACAGGAACAATTTGCCCAGGGAAACTGTAGATGGAAATCCACAACATCTGTGGAAATGTTCAAGGCCAGTTTGGATGGGCTCTGAGCAACCTGGTCCAGTGGAAGGTATCCCTGCTCATGGCAGGGGTGTTGGAACCAGATGACCTTTAAGGTTCCTTCCAACCCAAATCATTCTGTGATTCCATGATAAGATGCTAGGCAGTGAGACAGTTGGAAAACTGTGGCTGCACCTCCCCAGCCTGCATGACCCATAACGTTTGGGGCAAATTGCATCCCCAAAGAATGGGATGCAGCAGGGTGTGAACCCTGCAAACCCTGCTAATGTGAAGGTGCACTTTGCTACTCCTCTGAGATGCATCTGCGCATTGTGGATGAGGTGGAAGTAAGGCAGCTGAGCTCCTGCAGTGCACAGTACCTTGAGAAAGGAACTCATTGAACATCCTGACAGTCTTGGTAGTGATGATTCAGGAAACTAAGACTTCTTTATCTGGGGTAATAAATTTTTTGACTGTCTAGTTCAAGCTAAGGAATAACTCAGAACACAAATGTAATCAAGACAATATTGAGAGTAATGCAAGAAAAACTTACTCTTCCCCTTTCAGATCTCCTCTTTATGCCTTATATATATTAATTTCAGTATTGGTAGAATTTATTTCTGAGTGATACAGAATGCTGATGAAAATGATGAGCTACCCTGTGACATTTTTTGCATAGTCATGTAATAAATGAAAACAAGTTAGAAGAAATCTTTATGTTATTTTGTTTGAAAATAAAATACTGATATCTCAGGCTAGTTATGAATGGGTTTGCATTTGGATCAGAGACCAGAATCAGAGCGACTACATCACTCTAATGGGTTTCTGGTTTAGGAATTCTCAAGGGGAAGTAGGACAGGTAATTACCATCAATATAAATCCCCATCTTGGTTATTCCATCTCTCTTGTTACTTTTATCCACGTTTTATATCCTCTTTTCTTTCCCAATATGCTTTGCCTTCAGTTTTCTTCTTGCTTTCTTCTCATGCTGGTTTTATTTCCATGTGTTCTTATTTTTTCTGCCTTTCTTTTCTCTTTGTTTGTTTGTTTGTTTGCTTGTTTCTTTCTTTCTTTCTTTCTTTCTTTCTTTCTTTCTTTCTTTCTTTCCTTTGTTTTCTTTGTTTTCTTTGTTTTCTTTGTTTTCTTTGTTTTCTTTGTTTTTCTTTCCAGGCATCACTGTTACTGTACCTCCTTTCTTTTTCCTTTTTCCTCTCTGACCCCTAAAGTCCCCAAATCAATTTCTGCTGCTGCTACTTGTTTGCTGTTCCTTGCAGCCACCAGCACCAGTTCTGCACTTCATCTCCACAGGCAAGCAGAAAACCAGACTTTGAACCCCCCGCAGCAGCAAACAGTGTGACTCCAGGGGTTGAATTCCGATTGTTTGTTATAAAATCAGCGCTTGAGAGAGATACAAGCAATTCATGCCTTCTACAGGCCAGACCTTGGCTTCCTCCCTAGAGAGAAGGACAGGCTCAGACCTGTACTATACTTGCATCTTAAAAATCACGTTATGGTTGTTACTGACTGTGTAGGGAGACACAGACTGGGAGAGCGTATCAGCTGAAGCATTAGGGGATCCTAGACGTCAGAGATGGCACCTAAGTCCACCTCAGACACCAGAAGAGATGGAGTGAGTGCAGCCCTGGGCCCGGGGGGAGCACTAGCACTGCTTCTGAGTTTCTCCAGGATTTTCTTTAAAAGCTGTGATATTCCTAAACACTTCATTGAGCGTGTGTGGGAGGCAATCAAGGAAAGTAGCCTTCTAGTAATTAACTATGAGTCTTATTTTCATCTCTTGTTAAAACCAGTGAAAAAAGTGCTCATTCCAGAATTTCAGGATTCCAAAGGAATCCTTTTGCTTATCTCCAGAGAGTGAAGGTATTTAATTGTCTTATGAAATACTGAGAAGATTTTCTGGAGGTCTGATGCCATGGATTGCCAAAGCACTTTCAGCTGTCTTTGAACTCTGTCAGAGGCAAACTTTACAGGCAGTGATAGGGAAGTGCAGACAGGCTGGATGAGAATGCACTTTCACAGTTTGCTTTCGGTTGCTGATGGCTCTTGTTCCTTCCCCTCTCCCATTCCTATGCCTCTAGCAAGTCTGTGCCATTTCCTTTGCTCTTCTTGACTGAGAATGCATCATTAAACATGATTCTATTTTTCTTATGCTTTTCAGTCATATACAAAACCTTAAGACTGGGGCTCTTGATTTTCACCTGTTATCTCTTTATGTCAGTTGTACAAACTTTGAAGATGCAGTAACAAATCTGTGACCAAGCACCTGGAGAGCTGACAAGAACAGAACAGGTCATGTCTGCCAGCTTGGGCATTGCCAGCTATACTGCAGAACATCCACAAAATCCTGTGCAAGTCACACAAGGCAAATATCCTCCAAGCATTCACTTCCTCTTTGGAGTCCTCCAGTGCTTGGGTGAGAAAGGGATCAAGGCTTCTGCTTGAATTCTCAGAGTAAAAATAAAAGTATTCAAGCCCACACTTAGAGTGGACAGTTACTCCACAAAATAGTCATTGAACTCTTGGAAGGTCTGAAAGCGTAGCTGAGATCTGGCAGTGGAGCTGACAGAGGCAATGGCAAGTTATCCAGCTATAATAAAACAGAAGGACTGGAGGCTTAGTCTTACAGTGATTTTGTGGTTGGGAGGTGAAAATTCTAGGAGGTTTTCAAAGGTTTTTTTCCCCCAGAATTCAAAATAACAGTTATCATGAAAAAAACCTGCAAAAATAAAATGAATCTTGGATATTTTCCCTTCAGGCTAGTGCCATTTTTGCTAAGCCGTCCAATGGTGCCAGAGTATGTAACATCTTAGTCATCAGCAATCTGGCAGGTATTTTGTCCCTTATATTGATCCAATAGCTATGTGCCAGGCTGTTTGCACCATCTGTCACACCAGAGTCAGTAGGGGGGACAAAAGGTGGACAGCTGGTACTATCAGTCTGGAATACCATTTTAAGGGAGAAATACCAGAACCTGTGTCAAAAGGCATAGAAAACAGAGAGCTTCAGTGGGGAAGACACTAAAGCAAATGCATTTCAGATGGAGCAGCTCATCTTTTCAACACTTGCTATGGTTATTAGAAACACACTTCTAAGAATGTAAAAGGTCAGAGGATGCCTAAACAGAACATAATCAGTCTTCATTATGCATGCTTTTGGTTTTCTAAGGAAAGCAAAGTTGCCTAAAATGACTGGTTATAAAAAACCAATCTGTAACGAATCTCTCAGCTGCAGAGAACAGGAATAAAATAGCAGCAGAGAAAATTTCTGGATTGATTTTTGCCATGGAATCATAGTTACCAGGGAAGCATTCATCATATGCTGGCCAGAATCTGACCTCCATTACTCTGCTCCTCCTTGCAGGTTTGTCTTTGGTAAAAAGCTATTTCACAGTCTTATGAATAAGCTGGCAAGGGTGTAATGAATAACCCAAAGCAGGATGCTTGGAGAGATTTTTCATATGTCCAAAGGCAAGTCAACCCAATATTCAGCTCCACAGTGCGTCAGCCAGGCCATCAGGCAGTGTTTCAAGTCAAATCTGCAAATCAGCCAAGGGGACATTAGGAAATGCACAGAGCTACACGTTAAGGTTTTGGTGAAGAGCATACTGCAGCAAATGGGATTCAGGACATACTGCACCACTTTGAAATTTACAGCCAGTCTATACCTTCTGGATTGAAAGTGGTGCCAACGTGACATATGCAGCTGAGGATTGTGCTTATATTCCTGTACTTGTTTTGCAAAGTGTTGCAATTTGGTTTTGACAGACTTGAATGATAACTGCAGCACTGAAAATAGAATCATGGCTCATCAGAAGATAGTCACTTTGCATATTTCACTGAGGCCAGTGTAATGCAGAGTGAAGACCAGAAAGAAAATAACTTGTTAAAGATCAACTGAAGCAAAACAGTCTGCTTCTGGAGTTTAAAGAGGAAGGCTTTGCTGTTCTACACAGGAATACTGAAAGCCAGGGATTTCTGCTCTGTGAAAAATGTTGAAATTTACAATTTTATTCCATGCTATAAGAAAAGCAAAATGGATCAAAATACAGATTTAAATAGTCTTTTGACTAAAAACTGATTTTGGATATTTTTTTCCAATCTAATAGCTTTATGTATAATACATAAATCCATCAACATTGGAAGAATGCTATGACTAGAATATGAAATACTTCCAATGACAATCTGTAAAAATAGCATTAAGGCATCCTATTAAAAATATTGCTTTCTTCCTAGAAAAATCAATGCATTCTTGCTACTCTGGACTTCAGGAGGGCAAACTTTGGTCTCTTCATGGTAGAGTACCACGGGATAGAGACCTGAAGGTGAGAGGGGCTCAAGAAAGCTGGGTAATATTCATGATTCACTTCCTCCAAGCTCAAGATTGATGCATTCCTGAGTAAAAAATCAAACAAAGAGGCAGGAGACCTGCAAAGGGGAACAAAGAGCTTCTGACATAAGAAGGGCATGTACAGAATGTGGAAGAAGGGACAGGCTGCTTGGGAAGAATACAGGAACCTTATCAGAGTATGCAAGGATGCAAAGAGGAAGGCTAAGGTCTATTTGGAACTAAATCTGGCAAGGGTTGTCAAGGACATCAAGAAGGGCTTCTTCAAATCCAAAAGGAAGACTAGGAAAAATGTGGGACCACTACTGAATAGGGTGGGTGCCCTGGTGGTGGAGGACCCAGAGAAGGTGTAATTACTGAACACCTTTGCTTCAGTCTTTATTGCTAAGGCCAGCCCTCAGGAACCCCAGACCCTGGAATCAAGAGAGAAAGTCTGGAGAAAGGAAGAATTTTCCTTGGTTGAAGAAAATCAGGTTAGAGATAATTTGGACAAATCTGAAACCCACAAATTCATGGGTCCTGATGGGATGCACCCAGTAGAGCTGAGGGAGCTGGCACATCTTTTCTGCCTGTCTTTCTACTCACCAGAGATTAGTCATCTCTCTTTGTGCTTCAAGGGGTAAGAATCTGCCTCTTGCATGATCCTGGGATGGAAAGGAACAAGTTTCTTTTGCAGCAAAGTTAATTTCACATTGAAACAGCTTCTTCTGGGAGAGTGTCTGGAAAGCAGCCCTTCCATTTCTGCTTTTCCTCTTGCCTTTGGGCACAGTTGTTTAAGACTGGTGTATCAGAAATGTGGATGCTGTGAAAAAGAAGGTACGAATTCTATCTCAAAATCTGTGCATTATATTACAATCAAAATGTTATTATGACGTGTTACATTTCCTGAGTTTACCTTATTCCACATTGTATCAACATTCAGATGAATTCACTATCTGAAGTAATACCTGCTTTCTTCAGTTTGAGTCTCAGAATAGCTGAACATTTTTTATAATTGTCAATAAGAAAATTACTTATGTCACCCTTGATATTGAATTATGTTGACCTTGATATCCAAATGAACTGTTTAGTATAAAGATCACATATATTGCAGTCTTTTAAAATTACCAGAAGGGATCTACTATTTTATATGATAGATGAGTTATTAAAAGAAGTCAGGAGATGAACTGAGAAAACTTTCGGTTAAATTAAATAGAGGGGTTCATTAAAAATTTATTTAATATAGGAAGAGAATCATAACTAAGAATTCTCAGAAAATGGAGAATGACTTAGGTCAAACTCTTCACAAATTACCATTCTTTCCCAACAGAATTGAATTTGAAACTAAGCAAGTTCATAGACTGTTGTTTCAGGAGAGAGTTTAAATCAGAATGCTAAAAGTAGAAATTGCTACAGCCCAGAAAGCTAAATATATTAAACTGAAAAGAATTTGAAGTACTATTGAGTATCCTAGGCGATTTCAGTATCCTAAAGAGTGCTGCTTGCAGGAACATTTGCTGAGTGCCAAAATTGCTGTGCATAGTGTGGGGTCTGCACGATCAGGTTCTGCTCCAAGATGTTGCCAGTCATGAAGGTGCCACAGACCAGGCAGCTGTCAAGACCCTTGCAGTATTGTGAGGGCACAGTACTCCAGCATGGGAATGAGAGTCTATTTCTTC
>NW_008237226.1:2567784-2585026 GCF_000691975.1 Corvus brachyrhynchos | reverse complement strand
TTGCTCTGTTTGAGGAAAAATCCTGCTAAAGACAAAGAGGCCTGGAGTTTTCATAGCAGAGATCAGCTGTTGGTTAGAAGAGACCGAGAATATCTTTCAGAAATTGCTTGGTGAGAAGCGTGTGCCAGTATTTTTCTTCCTGTGTTCGTTTGGGTTTTTTTAGAACACAGAAATGTTGTTTATTTTGTCAAAAGAAAGAAAATGTCAAAGCTTTGAGCTCTTGGCCTTTCAGCAGGTGAGCTCACCAGTGTATAGAGGAGGTCAGTGAGCTGAACTTTGGCAGGGATATTAATATTTTATAATGCTCTGAATCAGCATAATTTATCTCATCAGTTAGGTCATGCCACAGTCCTGTGCAATTTAAGTCCTGAAATACCACCAGCAGCTACAAGCACTGCTCTCATTGAGAGCAGGAGGGCTCTTAAGGCAATTTCAACTCAAAGCAAGCTCTCATCCCTGGCTGCTGTAAAATGAAACGAGAACTCATTTTTAATACTTTTTTTGCTGAACTAAGAAGGAATGCAAGTAAATAAATGGGACATGATGTTAATAAAAACTGCCACAATTTAAATATCTCTCTGAACCAAGGAGGAAAATTGAGTAGAGCTATCTCTATATATTCTTGGTATGGAGGCTTTCTATAGGGGGATCCCAGACTAGGGAAAGTGTTCTCAGGCTCTCTTATGGCAGCAAATATGGACTGGCAGTAAAGCATTTAGCTGAAGCACAGGACTCCAGAAGAAGTAATTTAGTTTATCTCACAAACTGAAATTCTAATGATACTGCTTGCAACAACAGAAGTGTCACTTGCTAGTGACTAGTTACTACACTTCAGAATGCTTGTAATGTGTTTCAAGACTAAGAGAGAAGAACAACCAAAGCTCTTAAAGATATTCTAACTTTAGCATGTGGTATCAGTCCTACTGACTTGTGGTTACTAGTATTGCTTATCGTGCTTGCTTCCCAATCTTATTTGCCACCTGCTCCTCATTTACTGTCCCTTGAAGAGTGCTCATTTTGAGAGCTATGGGGGCAACATCCACTTCATTTATTGAGTTACCATATATCTGGCTGTGGTGGGAGGCAGGGAAGTCCAGCCTTCTAGCTTTCCATGGCATCCCGCAGTAATCTTGGATGGCTTTGGGATGTATCTCAGGGTGGGATCTCACATCTCCTTTCCCAAGGCATTATGATTCCTTTCTGTCTTCCTAAATATGAGAAATGCTGATTGATGTTCTTGCCCAGAAGCATGAATAGGAGTTATCTCTAGCAGTGCATGTGAACAGTCTTATCTGTGAAAGCACCTCAGTTCAGACCTGCTTTATCCTGCTCAGTCTCTCTTCAGTGTACCTGCTCAGTGTTGCAAAGCTTGGTGATAATTTGGGGATGTAGAGAAGCAGATCAGATATATTTTACCCTGTGCCTTATGCCATGATCTGAGCATGTGTTGTCAGCAGTGATATGATAGTGCCCACTGAGCACCTAGCCTCATTTGTTATACCAGTCTATAAATCTCTAGTTTTTCCTTCAAGATTTCCTATTTTGCAGTCATCAATGTGCCTGCACATGTAGGAACCTGTTGGCAATAATGGTAGCAGTAGAAAAATATTGAGGGTGTAAGAACAGGCTGCTCAGACTTCTTCAGTACTAAATTCACATGCCTTGACTCACATCTTCTATTTAGAAATCATAAATTCTGTTACATGAAAGTTCATATTCATGGGCCATTAGCTTTGTTTGTCACTTAGGATAATTAGTATAGATTCATAGAATCATTTAGGTTGAAAAAGACCTTTAAAATCATCATCCAACCCTAAACCAAACACTGCCAATTCCACCACTAAAAGGTGGCCCTAATTATAGAATCACTTAGGTTGGAAAAGACCTATACAATCATTAAGTTCAACTGTAAACCTAACACTTTCTCCCTTCTTCAAATGTCCTGGACAAATAGAGGTTTTTAATTTCTCAGTATATTGTATAAAAGCGCCTGGTAGTGCTCCGCTTTCTTTCCTATAGTAACAGAATAATTTGAATATGAATGTAAATACTCAGATTTCATATACACATTTTCAGGTACATGCTGTCAGAATTCCACAATACACAGACTGCAAAACATTGAAGATGCAGATTCAATAAGTCACCTTCCATTTAAAGAAGTGTCCCAGTGTTTTCCCTGATATTTTGGGCACAACATTTGTCCTGTTCACATTGATACAAGAATCAAGATCGGTTGAGTTAGTTTTTTTGCTTTTAAATCCAATGATATGACTGAATTCATAGTAATGTCCCTTTGCTACTTTCTTTGTAGAACTGGAAAGGGGCAGGGCAGCTTTTTTATAGGTGGTTCTGTTTTTTCTGTGCACAGACTGTCCCAATAATTAAGTGGGCAAGCTGGCACAGGAGTGCATGTTGTCAAGAAGCAGGAGTTAACATCAAAACTTAAATTAATGTTGCTTGTTTCAGGCAAACTCAGTAAACACTTATATTGTATCAGTTTTGCAGTCAAAAATAATTTAAAAAATCTGACAATGGCTAAATTAAACAGGTTCCATTACTGCCTTGAAAGGTAAAAGCGTAATTGCCTCTTGCATCTGGTAAAATGGATTTTGCATTGTGATATTTAACACATAGTGAATGAGAAAGCTAAAGTCAATAAAAAGTAGACTGAAACTTTGTGCTTTCCCTCACTTTTCTTATTGTTGCCTAGAAGCACTAGGCAATTGATGCAAGTATTTATTGAAGAGGTTTGGATACCACACTCTCCTTGCATAATATTTCTCTATAAAATATTCATATTCCAGTTGGAGTTCATAATATATGTATTGAATGAAGTGTGGCAGGTTTGCTATAGCTAGTAAGTAAGAGGGGCTGTACTTTTTCAGAGGTAGAAGCTGGCAGTTTTAGGATTTCCACAGGCCAATATGAAAATATAATTTTGGAATATTGAGGACTGCAGCAACCTCCTCTCAGGAGCCTCTTGTGGGCTGAGACAGCAGAGGTTCTGGGCAGCTGTTGGGTAATTTGATGAGTGCATTGTTGGTAAAGGGGGCTCCCCCTCACCTGAGGTCCTAGACTTGTGGGTGGTAGAAATGGTGAACAGTGGCGTCCATGGGGTAGCTCTAACCTCAGCTGTGTAAGCTGCTCTGTGTGTGTCAGTGTACAAGGAGGGCACTCTTTGATTTCCCAATGCAACATCACTAGTTTTGTTTTTAGCAACTGCTGAAAAGATGTGGTGAAAAGAAGACAAAGTAAAATCTCTATAAATACTTCCTTGCCAAATTAAAATTTTGGGCAGTTTTAATGCACTGATGTCATTGATACCACAGAGTTTCTCTTTGCTCAGATGTGGAATAGCTATGGTGACATTGTGTATATATATTAAAGCTGAAAGAATAATTTGAAGAGAATAATTTATTTGATGTATTGATCTGCCCTCTCACCTTTTTTATCTGTCTTGTCCATTTAGACAGAAAATTCTTTGGTCGTATCCTGACCCCAGTAAAGTCAATAGTGAAATGCTGATAGACTTCACCAGAGCCTGGATCTTACCCTGGGGGTTTTAACTTGGCAGCTCTACGGAGCCTTGATATTTACAAAGCAAAATGGACCAATTATTTAAACAAGAATACAAGGAATGAACAAATAGTTTTGTGAGTGCTAAAGAAGAGATGCTTGCTCTGGGGTCTGGGTCAATTCTCCAGTGTCTAATAAGATGTGAGTGCATACCTCAGGCTTTGCCTCAAGCTTCTTTTTGATAGACTGCTTTCATGAGGCTGTTGGGAAGAAAATACTTCAGAGACCTTTTCCCCTTTGTCAAATCCAGTTTTAGTTAAGCAATAGGCAGGAAAATTACTGAATGGGAGGGAAGGGAGGAGACACAGACACAGTGAACGACTTCATAAGCCACATAGTCTAGGAAAACATTTTAAAATTAATAATATCAAACTAATTCTAATTGGTTCCCCATTATTTCTGCTTTATTTTAGAGATTTTTAGCATTAATCTCAAAAGGAAATTTTAACATAGCCTTCCTTTTTGCTAGGTGTTACTCTCTAAAGTGTGCCACAATGAAATCTAATAAGCATATGTGCTTCTTCAGTCTTAGGGTTCCTTTAAAATAAATTAGTGTGGAGGTGTGTCCTAGACTATCAGAAACCAAAGAGATGGAGTGAGGAGAAAAGCACCTCCTTCTAATTCCTGTTGTTTGTCCTTTTTGTGCATCAAATGATAAAACAGAGAGATCATACCTGTGTTTTGCATAGGTCCCCATACAGCTAAGCTTGGATCAAAGGGACTTGCTAAGTTTGCAGAAAGATATGATCTTTTTAGACTTAAGGAAAAAATATTTTGGAGAACTACAACTCATGTAAATGAAGCATATACTCAATGCCTTTCCAGAGAATCTTAAAATAAAGCATGAAAAAAGAAGTACCAAATTAAAGGTTATTTGGAAAAGAACAGCCATAACACACGTGGATAATGAATTGCATGAAGATCTCAGGCTTAAAGACCTGTAGGAACAGAGAGAGCAACTAGCAGCAGAAAACCTACTTCTATTACCCAAATTGCACACATTTTGTGCAAGAATGACTGAACTTATCTTCTTGTAAGTCTGTAATCTGTCTATGAAAACCCCAAAAGTTTTCAAAATTTGAGCACTGTTTACTTGTGTAGGTTTTGAGCACCCTCAATTTCTGATAATGTCAGTAAGTGCATTCAGCAGTGTAGGGTACTGGGAAATCAGAAGAAGCTGCCACACACCTTGGAATGTCCAGGAATTTTATGTACTATGGATATTCATAATTTTCTGGAAAATATTATGTTTCCTGGATATGAGTTTGTATTTTACACTTTGACAGCCAAAACGTGGGTATAATTTCAAACTCATATACAGTGACATGATATTGAAGAGCTCTGAGGTATTGATCAAAACACACAGAAGAATGAATGACAGACTCAGAAGTGGATTTATGTGAAGGACTTCAGCTCTATGGCTTTACAAAAGCAGCTGGGCAGCAAATGTCTAAATCACACTTAAAATGGTGGTGGTTAGGCATCAGAGCATGGTTACAAGAGTCCAGCCGTGAAATCAGTGACTTGTGGCAGAACTCCCTCTTCAGACTGTACAAGGGCATAGCCTTTGGAGTTGGGATAGAAGTTATCAAGAGAATATTCTCCTAAAGTCTCAAATTTCTCTGCTCCTAGGTAGTCTGGATTCAACCAGCATAACTGTAGTAATCTCACTGAACTTCCCAAATTGGTGGAAAATGTAAGAAATCAGAGATGGAATATAAACACCCTCAAAGAGGTTACTGTTCTCAAATGGCTATATAGGAGTTTGGAGCAACCAGCAACCTAAGCTAGACACATCGATTAAATATCTGAAATTAGATGGAATGTATCTAGCTGTGGTCCATCAGCTAATTCTATCTCATTTACCTCTGAGAAAAGATAGAGTGATTCTGGACAAATTTGTCTTGCATTTCCGAATATGGAAATTTCATATCCTGCTGTGCTTGTATCATAGGGAGAGGGAAAAGAAATGAAAAATATAGGCTGACAAAAATAACTTTTAGATCTCCAAATTATCTGAAAGTGCCTTCTACTGCCAAGGTTTAAAAGTCTAAGGGTGAAGGCTAGAATTTAACTTGTTCAAGGCTTAATCTTCTCCAGACATTGAGTCAGTGTGGGTTTTGGTGAAGAATTAAAACAGAAGTGTCTAGCCCATGTCACATTCTGTGGTACAGTCATTCCCACTGGTGAGAATAGGAGCACTAAGGATCAGAAGCAAGTGAATAGAGAAAGGTGTACTGTAATTGCAAGCAAGTGAAAAAGTGTGTATATACTTTTTGACAATCTGCTTCCATATATCATAAATTTATGCTGCACAGCCTCATAAATTAATTCCACTAGGCATCACTGTGCAACTCTTCCCACGTTTTTAAATCCAAAGGGAAATTACTTACAGAGGGCCATTCCTTGGTGGCTTCAGAAGCAGTTAATCCATGGTGTGCTCTCTGCTGAATCACAGCTGGATACCTTGGGTCTTCCACTTCAGCATAATTCAGCTGGACCAGCTGCAGATTTGGAGTGCCTGCATATTTAGAAATGAATTTTACTTTTTGTATTTGCAGCAATGCCAAGGGATGTGCTTGGCACATTTATATCCTAGTGAAATCTGACTCCCAGCACTGAAGAACTCAAAGCCTTCTAGGATCCAGACATCTCAGGTGCTCTGAAACAGTCCTACAAGAATCCATAGCAAAATACAGGTAGCTCAGATGGTTAATGTGATCATGCCCTTCTCAAACTTATTCCAAGCTTATGTTTGATCCTGGCATTGAAGATTGCTTACCTTAAAAAAGCCTTATCAGCTTTCAGAGGACACCTGTGTCTGTGTCCATATTCATTTAGTGTGACCCTGACCCTCTTTCTCTGCTGGTTCTTTTGTGAGCACATTAATTTTAGTGGCAATGCTTATTGCATAAATTGTCCATTCAGTCATTCCAACGCACACCTGGAGCTGCTCCTTGGCTGCCTGAAGAAAGAGATTGCTAATCCTGAAAGCCAGCAAAAAGGCTGAAGCAAAGGCTGCTTTAACCAGTTGACTCCCATTCCTATGAAGGTGATTTCTGAGGGCATATCCTACAACCTGACAGCAATATGGGTTTGGAATACACGGCACCTTTCTTGTCTTGACACCACCAGCAGCTTTAGTAAGAATAACTTTTTTAGTTTATTGCAGCGCTGTGACAGATGAGATCTTCCCAATCCCATCACAGTTCAAGACTGCATATGAGGTGCATTCCGTGAGAACTTCTAATTGCTCTTGTATCAAGCCTTAGATGATAAAAAAAAAAAAATTGCTGGGATAAGACTTGCAGTCTCCTTCATATTGACAAGTTCCACCAAATATTTTTAGAAACCTTATCTTAATATAATTATCTGGGGTTTTCTGCTTGAAGTCCTGAAGTTTGGGACTGGCCCTGTGATCAGCAAAGGTCAAATACTGGGTGAATGTGATTGGGCTCCCCAAATTTGCATTTCCTACAAAACACAACTGTGGTCCTGTGGATGTCAAGAGTGACAGACTGTGGAAACACACTCCCTTTTTTGGCTGTCATTTTTGCAGGCACTCACTGACAACAACTATTGTCACCTAAAGCTCTAAGGTGGGCTGCTGACCAGTACATAGTTTTGGATTTTCTTTGGACCTCAGCATTCATTGGCCACATTTTCAGACCTGCACTGAGTAGTTTTTAGCAGACTGTTAGTATTCAAGTAGAGAATTCATAACTAACATAACTAGAAGTCTGTAGAAAACATAATTTTACATTTATGCTAAAAATGCCTCTCTCAGAGGCAATAATATTTTTGAATTAGTTGTTTTTCTGTGTCATTATTGAAAGAAACTAGAACTCAGTTTTCTTTGGGGTTTCAGAAGCATTATCTTTTTCTTCCCAGTAGATTTGTTTTCTTCATTGTCAGATTGTTCCTGCAATTTCTGGGCATCAAAATGAGGATAGAAACATGATACTTCAGAAAATTTTTATGCAGCCATATTCCCAGGACAACCTGACAGACAAAATAACAAATCTTTTAGAATCAAAGAAGGTCCTAATGCAAAGCTGAAATTCAGATAGCCTTCCTAAGGGTAACTGTCTAGGGCAGTTTTGTGTACACCGTAATTCCAGCTCCACTCTTGTTTCATTGCTTGAGTTACAGCCTATATTGTTAGGAAAATTTTGATGTGAAGATATGAACAGTATAATCATAAACACTTTAAAAGGCTTATTTTGACTGAAACTTTAAGCTTTTAAGCATTTTTCTATGGTAGCTCTAAATCTTGTGGTCAATAACTGTGTAGCATACTGGATGCTAGTGTTGTCAATTACTTCATACCAAGTTCTGGTGGCACCAAGTTCTGATGTACAATAGTACCTTGGTAATTTAGGCACAGAAGTTGGGAAATGTTAAAGAAAATGACTAAGATAAAAGCTATGCACAAATTTATTTGGCTAACGAAATAACCCAAGCTATGTGTTGCACAAGTAAAAAAAAAAAAGATAAATTTTCCTCATCCAATTAAAAGTAAACCTGTTGTTGTTGGTTTTCTTTGTTTGTTTGTTTTTGGTTTTGTTTTTTTGTTTGCTACAGGAATTACAGAGAAACAATTCAGAGAGCAGATACTCACCCCACAGCATCTTACCTTCTTATACAATCAGTGGACAAATCCTGTCAGTTTTCCATATCAGCATTCAAACCAAAGGAAGTATGAATATAAAGTAATTGCTGAAGTTTTACTTTTCTGTTCACAAAAATTTTTGAACAGTAAATAGGAAAACTATTCAAAATCACTTAGAATTATTGATGAAATAGAAATACACTTCATACTTACATCAATTAAAATTGTATGGTCTTTCCTGGTGGTGGGTTATGTGCCATATTTCAGTTCTCATCATGACAACTGGCTGTAGTACATATAGTGATAGACTGGATTTGTATATGTGTCTATGTAAATTCAGAGCTTGGATTATGCACTCCCCCCCCCCAAGAACACTCTTAAAGAGCTTCATTATGAAGATTTCTGTTAAAAAACTTAGGTGACCAGAGTTCATGGCAAAGCAGCTGACTGGGAATGGCAGATCCCCGTGCATGCTCCTTGACTTCCAAACCCAAAAGTTGCTGTGTTTTCAATGTGTTTAGGAAAGTTAATGAAAATATAGTTTTGTATTTGTGAGATGAGTTGAAAGAAAAGTCTCAAAAACCCCTCCACAATATTTTAAAAGGCAATTTTAGTCCTAACAGAGCCAGACAATAGATGTACCAGTCTCACTAGATTTGCTTCAATTCCCATTCAAGTCAATGAAGAGAATCCCATTGGCTTTAAGTAGGACTTAGATTATCAGGATTTATGAAGCAATTTTGTTTTGTCTGTGTTAGGAATAGGAAATTTTTGAAATGATCCCATTCTTGAGGAAATCAAATCTCTGTACCTTGGCTTAAGATTGCATATTGAGAAAGAGGCAGGAAAAGCCAAAGTTCCACTTAACTCAAATAGTCTGTTTGTAGTGCAATGTGCAGAGAGACAGAAAATACCTTCCACATCAGAAATGTGGTAAAATCAAAAGTCACATCCTTAACATTAGAAAGTAGTAAGTTTGGGGAGCAAGAATTAAGCATGCAGAATGCTTTCAAATTATGGATATTTTAGCCTTTTTTCTTATAATCTTTATTCTTAGTTATATCAGGCCTGTGATCCTGAGACAAGTAGCTCTGAATTAACTTTTTTTTAAAAAAGAGAAGCAAAAATGTGTGTACAGATAAGCTTTGCAAGATGTATCTTTCCATGATAAAGCATCACGTCCTGTAATAACTGGAAAAATAATGGCACCTTTTCTTCTCACCTTTCTTTCACAAAGCCCATGTATGAGCTTCTTTTCTCTCTTGCCTTTAACACAGCCTCCTAATTTAGCCAACATTACATTTATGAATAAGTTCTGAGCAAAAACTTAATCCTATTTTCAAGCTTCTGGAGAGTTCAGAGGCAATCAAATCCATCTTCAAATGAAAATGATGAACGTAAGTCCAATAAGTCATCTATATTTTTTTCTAATGACATCAACTTCTCTTTTGCCTGCCTTACCTAGAAGCCTGCATGGTCTTTGTCTGTGAAAGAGCTCATACTTCACTCTGCAGTCTCAGAGAGTTTGATTTAGGATAAGGATTTTACTGCTGCCTATTTTTATAGCTAAGGTTTATATATATGTGTTCTACAGTTCAGTGAGGTTAGAGGTGTGTCATGATGTACAAGCATCAGTGCCTTCTATTCTCCAGTTTCACTGGAAAGGTGTTACTTCTGTGTGTTGAATTTTTCCCATTATTCAAAGAACATTTGATACTTTAACAAATAGGTCCATATTTCACAAACACCTCGGTATCTGACCTGTCATTACACAGGTATAATACTACATGGAGAGAACATAGGAGGCTGTAGTTCCTTCCCCCAGATTACCCTGGGAACCAGAGAGCAGCTGCAGTCTTGTTGCCTATCTTTTACATCTCAGCCAGAGCTGTCTTTGTTACCAGGACTTCTATTGAGAAGTCACAAGCCTTGCAGTGAATGATGAAATAGAAACTGATTCCTTTTATAGTAAGACTTTAAAAAGTCTTCAGTGTTACACTCAGTCATACACAAATGAGCTCACATGGAGATTATAGCTCCAACTCAGAGAGATAATGTGGACAGCATTATAGGTCTTTGTGGGCTTTGAAAATTGTGACTTGACTATAATATTAAGCAGTCTTTAAAAAGCATTAAAAAGGAATAGTCTAAGGGCAGTCAGATGTGTACTGGGAAAGATCCAGTGTTTTCAAAATTATAGTGTTAGGCATGTTTATTCAAATCAGTGATCAGAAGGGATAACTGGATGAGAATTCCTTAAGTGCTTTGTAATGGCTGTGGATTACAGTTAATCATACACATTTTGCAGTCAAAATAAATTGAGCTTATGTGGCTACAGAAACTACTACTGCTATAGTTTGGGGGGAGGTGTGTCCCTAATGACCATTCTTAAATCCAGACATCAATAAAAACTTATAGAATACGGAAATGCCCCAATGAATTCTGAATGTTTTGAAATTTCTGCATTTGATAACCAACTTAAATATTGTAACCCTTAATTTTTTTATTTGTAGCACACTTTTTTTTCAAATACCTAAAGGAATAGTTAAGTCTGATAGTGATGCAGCTGGAAAATTGTGAATATTAGAGCCTTGACCTTGGAATTTTCTTGTTGATATGCAGCAGGATATAGTGTTGTGATGCTCAGTTGGGTGCTGTCATTTTGGAACATGTAGCTGCAAATGAGGTACCTCTGCTGCCTGCAAGGCATTGGGAGAAGTGTGACAGTCTCAGAATTGCAATATAAAACAGAGGGTGTGACTGAGTACACATAAGAGTAGGTCTGAAATTGTCTTGGGCACTCAATCCCATGAGTATGGAGTGGTCAAATGAAGGCATCAAATGAAGGTTCATGCCGGGAACAATTTTGTTAATCTTCCTCTTCAAAAAGAGTTTTTGTTTGGAAAATTGGCAGCTAGAGAAGCTTTGTTTTTGAGGTAAAGCCTTTATTTCTAGGCTCCAGTGCCAGGACTGTTAAACCATTCCTTATGATTGTTATGCACAATGCCTAGGGAAGGCTAAGAGCAGGAACCAAAACAAGGTATCTCTTAATCTTTCTCTCAGAAACCAGGGGTCCAGTTGCTGATGCTCAGTGATCTCCTGCTCTTCCTTTCTTTCATGCAGTGACCCTTGTCTTTCCACAGCATGGCCCCATGCTGCAGGGAAGGGTAGGAACTGCATTTCTGCTGCCTTACTGATTCTGGTATGTTTAAATAGGAAATATAAACCTTTAGCTGAAGGAAGACCAAATCTGTCGCATTCTAAGGAAGTCCCATAACGCACTGAACTGCTCGGTAAAGCTGAGCCAACGTCCTTCCCCGCATTTCTTATGCAGATCTCTTTTGCATACAGTATTAAGTGTCACCAGCAGCTCTTAAGTCTGCTTGGAAAAAAACCTGCTGAATAACATTTAGAAATCTACCTCATAGAGGCAGTAACTTTGAGGCTCCTTCTCGGGCTCTGATAGCACAGAATCACAAGAGGTTGGAAGGGACCTTTTGTCTAACCCTCCTGCTCAAGCAAGGTCACCAAGAGCAGGCTTCTCAGACACTGTCTGTAACATGGGCAGAGGTTTATTAAGGTGATGACAGTTCTGTTTTCATATAGAAACAGAACCTTTTCAATTTTACCAGAAAAAGATATCATTTTTTATAAGGAGTCATTCAGGGTTTTTGAGGATTAGATTTTTAGCCTTAGATCTGTACTCAGGGTCTGTCTGAGCATATCCTCACTTTTGGTGGATTGCTCTAGTTTATGTGATTTTTCAGATTAGATATAATAGATATCCAGAAGGTTAATGTCTGTAAACCCCGAGGGGTATTCTGTAGGCTGAAAACAATTCAGTCTAATAGGGAGGGGACCCTACTGGTATCAGTTTATCAGATGCCAC
Organism: Corvus brachyrhynchos; assembly: GCF_000691975.1. NCBI lineage: Eukaryota > Metazoa > Chordata > Aves > Passeriformes > Corvidae > Corvus > Corvus brachyrhynchos. The sequence goes on along the minus strand of NW_008237226.1, from coordinate 2,572,949 downwards.
AAGCATTGCAGTCTGTAGGGAAGGATTTAGTCCCTTCAGTCAGGTATACAGACATTCTGCTAGGAAGACTACACTGGTATGGACTGAAACAACTAATAAAGATGCACTTTTGGAATATTCCTATATTAAATGTCTGCCCAGGGAAAGGGAAGATGGGACTTGTTGTGGATATTACCCTGAAGCACACTGGAGGATTTAATGGATGCTTTTCTTTCACCCTGGGAGAAGTACAACTCTGTTCATGTATTTTTTCCTGCTGTACAGATTCCTATAATCTTATTTCTTTGGATGCTAGCCCATTCAGCACTTCTCTGGCTTTAAAGATAGCCTGTCTAGTGTTTATTTTGCCTTTCAACAGCACAAGTTTAAAATTTAGAAAAGATTGGGCAGCAGGAGTAGCAAATACAGTGATTACATGAAGTGCAAAAGTTGAAGTTGCCTGCACCTTGTAATTTAGCCATTTGCAAGGTAGTTAGATAAGAATCCTTGTAAAGCACTGCTGGACTTTGAGTACAAAATTATTTTTCGTTAGATGTGGTTTCAACTTGGGGCACTTGTGGCAATCATTTCAGCATACTCATTTCTGAACATGTACTCCCTGTAAAGCAGTCAATAGGAGAAGCAGGTGAGTGAAACAGCTGATAATTTTCCACCATGAATGAATACTCCATCCTACTTGGTAGATGTTTTCCCCTTGCGAGTTCAATAAATATTTATGTCAACCCTGCTGTCAAGTAGCAGTCTCAGTAACAGACAGTTGCTAAATTAAGATACTTTCCTTGGCAGTAATGGAAAGCTAATAATGCAATTGCCATATGCAAGCCTTGGCGAAGATTTACCTTTATAATTATCATAAGAGGTTGAGCTGCAACTCCAAGAACTCCAACTCTCTTCCTTGGTAGTGGTGCTTCACAGGGGCAGCTGCGAGTGAACTTCAAGCAAAGAAAGCAGAGAAGGTGGGAGATGGTGCTGCAGGCTGTGACCTGCTCACAGAGGTGTTCCTCCATCAGTGTGTTCTGGCAGCTGTAGGCACAGGTCCCAGCACAGACAGATGTGTTCTAGTAGGCAAGAAGTTCAAGAAAACCGCTACACATTCAAGCAGACCTATTTTTTCCTTCCATTCATCCCTCAGCTTCTCTGTCTTTACTGTTGTATCCCCAGTAGAATGGGCAGATGGAGAATTACAGCTGCTTTTTGCAGCTACAGTTCAGGAAAGACACCTTGGAATCATCATTGACAGATCTCTGAAATCATTGTCTCTATGTGCAGCAGCAGCTAAAAAAGCCAGCAAAATATTGGATATCAGCAGAAAGGGTATTGAGAACAAGACAGACATCAGCATTTTGCTGTGATATAAAACCTTAATGCGCTCCCATCTTCAGTGCTGTGTGCAGTTCTAATCTCTGCATCTTAAGAAGAACATGGTGGAGTTAGAGAAGCTACAGAGAAGGACAAATAAAATTAAGATGGTGGGACTGCTTTATGCAGAGAAACTGCAAAAGCTAGGAGTTTCCATGGAGGGACTGGATATAAGGAATACAGAACCATTTTTCACCAAATTTCACATGACCATATTTAGGCTGGACTCAACGAAACCTGTAGATCAGTAACAAATAAAGAAAACACTTCTCCAACCACTTGGTTTGCAGACTTCACAGAATAGTATCTCACCAAATTGCTGAGGTTGGAAGGGGCCTCTAGAGATCATCTAGCCCAACCTCCCAGCTCAGAGCAGGGTCAGATAGAGCCAGATGTTCAGGGCTGTGTCCATGTGTTGATTATCTCCATGAAGTCCACAAATTGTCTGAGCAATATGTGCCAGTGCTTGATCACCCTCATACTGAAAACCTTTTTCTTATGCCTAAATGTAATTTCTTTCATTTCAGTTTGTGCCCATTGCCTCTTGCCCTGTCACTGGGCACCACTGAGAAGAGTCTGGCTCCACCATCTTTGCTTAGCATTATCAGGTATTTTTTCATGGGGAAGATCCCCCCCAAAAGCCTTCTCTTCAATAGGTTGAATAGGCCCAGGTCCGTCAGCCTCTCCTTGTATGCTCCAGTCTCAGTCCTCTGCACTATCCTTGGCTGCACTTGTTACAGTATGTCCCTGTCCCTGTTGCACAGGTAGCCCAGAACTGGACACAACACTCCAGGTGTATTTCACCAGTGCTGAGCAGAGGAGATGGACAACCACTCTGAACTTGCTGACAGTGTTATTCTTAATGCAGCCCAAGAAGCTGTTGCTGCAAGGGCACAGTTCTGGCTCATGTTCAACTCAGTGTTACGAGGATCCCCAGGTCTTTTTCTGACAAGATGTTTTCCAGCTGAGTGGCCCCCAACATATACTGGTGCATTTTTCTCCAGGCACAGAATTTTGCACTTTCTGCCTGTCAAGGTGCCTCTAAATGGCAGCACAGCCATCTGGTGTATTGACCACTCCTCCCAGCTTTGTCATCTGCAAAACTGCTGACAGTGCACTATCCAGGTCATGAATAAATATATTAAACAATATCAGTGTTAGCATTGATCCCTGGGTACATAGCTGGTGTCTGGCCTCCAGCTGGACATTGTGCTGTTTGCAGGAGACTGTGGAGGTAGACGAATATCAGCAGACCGCTAAGGTTCTGCAAAAAAAGGAATTAGACAAATTAATTAATAGACAACAGGTCCTTAGGCAGATTTTATAAGTAAACATCAGCAATGTGAGACCGCTAAGGTTCTGCAAAAAAAGGAATTAGAAAAATTAATGGACAACAGGTCCTTACGCAGATTTTATAAGTAAACATCAGCAATGTTCCTTCTAACATCCTTATTCCAGCAATTATGCATACTGGGAAGAGGATGGGACTGCAGAGGCTCTGGGGGAAACTCTGGCAGTGTGAGACGTAATACTGGTTTGCATAGACCTTTAGTCTGGCTCAATATAATGTTTCCTTTCCCATTGTTGAAAGCCCATTGTTGCATAAACTGTGGGACCAAGTGCTTTCTTCTCTGTCTCTCTCCAACCTTTTCTCCTCAGCCTTACTGATTTCAGATTTCACTGGTTCTTTGACATCTGTCTGGCACTAGTAGCACAGCTGCATATAACCTCCTAGACCAAGTAAGATCTCTTCTCACACAGCTGATGAACTGAGACATCCTGGCATACTCTCAGGCCACTCTATACTCTGCCTGTAAAGAGAGGTAATTTTCTCCTAGGACAAGCTATCCCAGATTTTTCCTGTATTTTTGGCAAGAGACATAGTACTGGAAATGTATGTCTTCCCTGTTTTTATGACCTGCCCCTGAAGGCAAGGTAACTGAGGTTCTTGTTAATGGGTCTCTTGGGGTGGATTAGAGTGAAATGACACTGAATGACTGGTGTTTATAAATATAGGTAAATGGCAGGTTTTAAAACAATTTTGTTGCAATGGAAAGGAGGTATGTAACCAATTTGCTTATTATTATCTATAGTAATATAGCAATACGAAAGTATAAAGATCACTTAAGAAAATATATAAGGAAAGGGAAGAAAGAGATAGAAAAGATAAGAGTAGGTAGTGGAGAGGCAAGATACGTGGATGCAATAATGAGACCTGATTGTTGCAATTTTGATGTCTGTTTGTCAAAGTGATGGTCACAGTCTTGATCTGTTGGGAGTGGGGGAAGCCCACAAAACAGAGTTCAATGGGTTAATATACCTTCAGGTTCAGGGGGAATGCCCAGGTTACCCACCCTGGGGGAGAGTTTTACACTGCCTGGGGCAAGACTGTGGGTCATGTGCAGTCCTTTGGTGAAAGGCCCCAGAAATGAGTCTGAGAGTGCTTTGGGGGTTGTTGGCAGTCACAGATGTGACCAAAGATAACTTGGAGTGGTCTTTGTTTGACTAGTGATATGTGTATGAGCAGTTGCTTCCTTCCACACAGTTTACTGTGGTGGGAGTTTTTGTTCGGATGTGTTAACAAGGATGTGCTAACCAGAGCTTGCCTCTGCCAGGCTTGGAATCAGCTCCCTCCTGTTGCAAATTCATCCCTTCTCTTCGTATTTCAAGTTCCTTCTGTGGCCTTGACAGTGCTTGAGACAGGCAACTGTGCCCTTTAACTGTGCTCTTTAACTCCTTACATCTATTCTGTGAAGATTTTGAATAGGGAGGCTGTGCCTGAGGACATTGGAACATGACAGCATTGTCAAGGTCACACCATGTGGTGGTGGGGATAGGACATTGCCAGATGTAGAGAATGATACATTGAAGAACAGCCACCCCTATATGGGGGCATTCTAGAAGGTCCCAGAAAAGCCACTTTAATGTTTATCAACTGCAGTACTCATCATGCTGCATGGCCTAGGCAGAGCAGCCAGTCAAGCAATTTGACATTGAAAGTTTAGAAATAAATGCATACATTTTACCAATAAGAACTTTTTTGCCTTAATTGGGCTAGGATTAGTCATCTTGAGAAAAACAAAGTTACAGGGTTACAAAGTTAGTGATGTATAAATGCGCACATGCACACACACATGTACCTGCTCTCTGCCACACAGACACACATACATACGTGCATACACAGCAGCACTCCCCAAGAAGTAACATATGGTTTGCTGTATTTCCAGGGTTGGAGAAGTGAGGCTCAGACCATGCTAGAGGTGGTTCCATTAGTTGATACTAAAAAGTCAGCACTTAGCAGATAAATGTGGCAGATGAAAGACCACTTCCCCTTACTCCCACACACATGCTTGAAACAGGAGTAATTTGAAATATACTGCAAAATGTTGATTTTTAAATGTTACAGACTGTGGATAAAAATACGGGATTATTTATTTCGTCTGTAATTCTGTGAATGCTTAGCTCTTGATTCTTTTAAGCTCCTTCTCCCCAAAGTAAGAAAGAAATCCTGTCTAGTTATTTATGGTGACAGGCTAACTCCCAGAATCATTATATTTTTGAAATGGTGTTTGTTGCCCCTTGAAGGAGCAAAATCCTATCTTAAATGTATGATTTTTATAGATATATTGTTTCCTTTTGAGGAAACTGGGCATTTGAACAGTATTAATATATTTTGTTTGAATGCAAGTTCCTCGGACTTAACAGGGAAGCTGAGTCCTGTTAATCTTTTGATCACTGGAGATCGAATGTTTTTTAAAGTGAAAAGAATTGAACAATTTGTGCATTAGCCCTATATTGCAAAGTGC
>NW_008237226.1:2537870-2567744 GCF_000691975.1 Corvus brachyrhynchos | reverse complement strand
GCTGTGGTTTTTTTATGGTGTTACAGAAGCCACAGAGGTACAAGGGTGTCAGGAGCCAAAATCCACTGGGCTTTTGAAAAGGTTATCCACAATAAGCGATACTTTCACAACAACCTCTGTAGGGTGACTGTACAAGACATAACATATTCAGCAGTGTGGTGAAAGGATCACTCACCATCTGGCACAACTCCCTTTTGGATGGACAGGACATCGCAGAACACCTGGCAAGATTCAAAGGGCATGTTGATGCCTTTAACTGCTCAAGATCCTCCCTTCTCATGGCAGGCAGAGCCTGCATGTTTGAGGGCACTGGAAATGAGGCCCCAGCAAAACCTGTCCCAGTTCTCAGGACCCCCTGGTTATGCTGTGCCTCTTTTGCTGTCTCCTTTCCTTGTCCTCAGGTCTGCAGCTTCTTTCTATAGCCTTTTATTGTCATTCTGCTCATAGGGAAACCAGGAACCCAATACCTCCCAGGAACAGATATGCTCAGCCCTGTTTTGCCTTCCTGATGAGTTCAGTGGGAGCAGAAACTCTTGGGTGTGTACATGGGGTAAAGTTTCAACTTATCCTAATCTAAGATAGCTGCTCCACGGCCAGGCTGCTTGTGATGTTCACAGGGGTTCAGCCAACCCAAATGGTGTCTTTCCCCAAAATAGAAAAAAATGTGTCGTAGTGTGGAATAGTCCAAGCTCTGCTTTTCTTTGCCTTGAAAAGGAGAAGACATCTTCTTTATCTACAGCACTCTTCTTGCTAAAACACCATGCTGAGGAAACTTGAAGGGATGTATTCTAGAAATTCTCTTTGAGTTCATAGTCTCAAAGGTTGTATGTGAAATTGTTTGTGCTGTATTGAAATAGATAAAAACAGATTGTTCCCTCTTTTGTATTTATTATGGATCCACTATTTATTTAAAAATATGTCACGGGACTCTTGCTGTATAACCAAGTGTTCCATTGGGGTGTGCAGCAGGATGTGATTCCCCATTCACAAAGACAGTTTTCTGCTCTCCTAGCTATTTTCATTTCATTTCTAATCTGTGCTGAAGCATCTGTGAATATGATATCTCAGCCCAGACAGAAGAATTCTTAATCTGAAGAGAATGGAAATTACTGAACATTTCACTTTAGCATCCATTTACTAAACTAAATAACTTCTTGGAGAGGAAGGGCAGAGGAAGAGAGGAGGCGGAGGATAGGGTGCATTTTGTAGCTCTGAATTTCTATTTCAAGTGAAAGGAAAACATTTAACCAAATGTCTCATTAATGAGAGCCTAAAGAACAGACTGAACTTCTAAACATTTATTTGCAGCACTGAAAAAGTCCAAAGACTTCGATTAAGCTTTTCATATCTAGAACGACATTCCTCCCACATGCCCTCCTACCAGCACCCTAAATTTGCAGGCAACTTCAAATACCTTTAAATATGAATGTTGAAGGACCTTTTTGTAGACTGCATCCTCTTTGCAAGTTGCTGGCAAATCTGTCAGAATTTTGTCTTCTGCCAACAATGAGGAAGAATATATATATCAATCACTCAAAAGTTAAAAGCTGCAGCTTTCAGACTTTCATTCACAATATACACATTCAAGAAAAACAAGTTGTATGTATATGTCTAGTGAGTACCCCATAGAACTATTAGCCAGAGAGCAAAACTGAATTGATCTAGCTGTTATCCGACTTTCAAAATTTGATCCACCACACACATTCTAGCTAAGATTAAAAGGAAAACAAACAAAGACTTCCAAAACTTCATGTTCTTTTAGACACAGAACAGCTCTCCCCCCGCATTTTTATATTTTAATCAGCTTCATGCAGTATGTTCAATCCTCCATGAAGGCAATTCAATTCCCAGAGCCAACAGCTTTGTCACTTTTTTTTTGCTGACTTAAAAAAGAAATCACTTCCAAGTGGTGGCAGAAAGGGATTGAAAAACTAGAACTTATTTATTTAAGATGTCCCAGCACACATAAGACCTTTAAATTGTTTTGCAAGAGGCATAGGGAGCTACAGATAGTCTGTTGAGGCAACTTCTCAATACAGAAGGTAAGTCATTTATGAGGCTCCTTGTTTCTGCTAGCTAATGGTCATACAGTACCACAGTATAAATCAATTACTTGGGTTTCCAAAACACAGAGTTAAATGACTCTCAGTTATAAAGGTGTGAATCCTTCATTTTAGAAGTGAATCGCGCCACAACTGGGCCAGGAGACACTTCAGAGACAGAGTCAGAGAATAGGGTATTTGCTTTTTCAGCGCGCCGGGTGTGTGGGGTTCGCTCCTCCAAACACACACACCGGTGCTTCCTACAGCACAGTATTAAGGGTTAAGTTATGAATATTCATCACATTCCTTGGGACAGGCATGGTTATACAAATTATTTCTCAGAAGTCATTAATATCATTAGCATAGGGGTCACACATGCGCTGTGTGTCCTGGTGGTCTCACTGAGGAAGGCTCCTCTTCTTCCTCAGGCGTCTTTCTCATGAAGACCAGTAGTCTTCCTCCCAGTGCACTTTTCACCTTTCTCCCTGGGCATGCGTAGTCCTTTGAGGAATGATTCAGCAGTCTCTGAGATGATCCTTGTCCCCTCTATCTTGACAAGATTAGGGTGAATTCGGCTTCTTAGGTTTTGTAATTAACATCTGCTGTTTGAACTAGCATTTGCTGTCTCCCAGTAGTTAACTTGTGCTTACATGGGTTAGTTGTTGACTGCCCTTTCCTCAGAAGATTCTTCCAAACACATCATAATGTTGTAACCTTAGATATTGAGCATCTATATCCCCCATGTTATTGTGTCCAAGTTTGTAGAAATTAAAATCCAGATACATACTACCTGACCCACAGAGGGGTTCTAAGCAGCAGATGAACCCTTTCCTATTGGAGAAGCACCTAAGTCTGGCTCTGTATTTCCTCCAGTGTCTCATCTCCTGGCTCAGCATAACTCTGCTTTCATGTTTGTGGGAAGAAGTGTCTTGGCATGATGGCCACACACCAGCTGACAAGGTGACAGTTTGTCCAAGAAGGAATAATTAGCTCCCTAATTTATTCTGCTATTGAACATTTGTGATGTACAGAATCATAGAACAGCTCATGTTGCAAGGGACGCATAAGGATCATCTAGTCCAATCCCTACAAGGATCATCTAATCCTGCTCCTTACACGGCTACCTAAAACCAAACCATACTAAGAGTGTCATCCAGATGTCTCTGGTCCTTTTGCAGTGGAATGTTGCTGGAACCTCTTGTTTGAGATGCTTTCTTTCACACAGTCTCACTTCAGGCAGGTCTGTGCTCCCTGAGGTTATGGCTATTTTCAACTATGCATTTACTATTCCAATGCAATGACTCATTCCCTGTGGCTTTTCAAAATCCTGCCTAATACCAGCCTGAAAACAGCTCACATCTGCCTGTCTGTTCAGGGCAAGAGACCCACTTTTTGTTTTCCCTTATAAATAGCACAATTCTACTATACTGTCTCTAGGTCCTATATTAACATGTCTGCCTCAGAAAAGACACATGCTTAAGACACAAAGAGGACCTAAATCACCAATTAAGATTAATTGGATTAAGCTGCAGTATTTACTATCCAGTAGGATATATTCTCCTCCATGTAACAGACTGGGCATTTCTTAATGGTAGTGGCTAGTGTGTACAGACAGATAGATCTCTAGCCTTAGAGAACTCATATGTTTAAAACTGGATTTCCAGACCTACTTTTTGCAGAGACAACCTATTAAAACATTTCTATGTTATCTGATTAATTGAAATGTCTCTTTTAAATAATTTTTTATTCCTTTAGTAATATCCATCTGTGCAAGACCATGAGTGTCTTTCTTAGACTTCTGTTGTAATCAGTGAATGAAAAGGGAAATACTGGGTCATTAAAGGCAGTAGCTGTTGGCATGTGCAACAATGCAAAATAATTATTTTTATGTATTATGACAGTAGATGTCATAGATAGATGTGGTAATCACTACCATTCTATAAGGAGCAAAAAATGTCTAGTGCAGACATTGAAGAAAGCCCCCCCCAACTAAAAAAAATCAATATTAATGTTGTTCTGCAAAAGCATTTCAGAGTGACCCCTGTGGAGTAGACAACCTGATTACAGTTCTCAAGTAAATGGAGAGTTTCTCTAGAGAAACTGAGAACTGTAGTTGTAGTTAATATATGGCTTAGAAGCATTTCATGAGGCCAAGTATACTTTGCCTAGTATTTTATAATGGTAGTAATATTGCCTGTGCATACGTAAATATTTTAAAACAGTTCCTTTAGGAGTCAGTGACAATTTAGTCCCATTGACTGCAAAGGGAAGGTGGGGATAAACCTTAGGATTTGCCTTGCTCAAGGCAAATGATCAAGGCTTGTGACCGTATAGATATCAAAATTCAAGCAGTAAATTGGGTAGTTTTTACAAAAACCTTTAAAAAATCCCCTTTAAGTGTTATGGCTGCTACCACATGACACTTATTACAAATACAGCTGAAATAGCTTGTAGTCTTGAGGTATGATAGGAGCAATTCTAGCAGCTATACATTGTTTTGAAGGAAAACCCCTTAAAGTAAAAAAACTTTGAAGTATTTTAATGTTTATTTTTTTCTTTGTGTCATCTCTTAAATAATTTTTCAAAGCTTTCTAATTGAATTTTCTCTATTGTAATTGTTGTAAAAGCTTGGTGAAAAATATTCTACCTTTCTGTGTATCTGAAAGTTTGCTGTTACAAAAATAGGCTTTTTATGGCATATCAAATCCCCTAAATACTGACTGCTGCAACAAAGTGACTAAGAATGATTTGTTTAGTGCTTGGAAGCTGTCAGGAGAGTTCAGTGCTGAGAATAGTGGAATGACTGAATAGGGCTGAGCTGACCTAACAGTGCTTGCAAGAGAGAGTTAGTTGTGATCCTGCTCTTCCTCATCTTGTCACTTCCTCCCTTCAGTCCCTTCCCTGCTTAGACAGGTATTCCTCTTCCTTGTGCTGCTGCAGGCATGCACCTGGCCCTTGATGAGCTAATTCAGTTTGTTAAACTGGTCCTGATTTAGCTGAGATGGTGAGCTGAAACCCACTCCCAAGGGAGCCAAATTAAGTCCAGGGCTGACACAGGCTGGGGGAGCAAAGTGTTGGGGAGAAGTGAGGACAGGAGAGGGCAGGGAGGGAAGTGGGTGGGAAGTAAGAAGTTGCTGTATCTGAGTTTAGCCTGGCTCATTGCTGAGGTGTCAGTCACCTTTCTATGTGAGAAGGCTGGAGCAGAAAAGACACACAGGCACATGTTTTTCTTTACAATTCCATTTGATCCAGCTGTGTAGGGCAAGAAAGCACTTTACATTCAATTGCTGCAACAGAAAAAATTGTGGGGGCTAGCAAATGAGGAAGGAAGCTTGTTCTGGGAGGGCAGCAGTGCAGATCAGGCTTTGTATCCCCAATGGGGAGACTCAGAATGGGAGTGATCCTTCTTTCTTTTCTTCTATCATCCCAGGGCTTGTCAGGGCTGTGATGGCACTTTCCTGTTCTGCCTTCTCTGTTCCACCATGCCCTGGAGGATTCACATGTGTTGGATACAGTTGCATACTGCACCTGGTTCTGCCCCACTTCCAAGGTGGCATTCCCATACTGACTATCAAACAGCATTTGTACTTTGTGTTTACTGCTCCGGGTCATCCAGAATTGTCCTGAGCCTGTATCACCAAGGCTCCTTTTATTGTAAGATGCTTGTGGGCTCATGGGCCCTGGCTGAAAATTACAGGACGATCCCTTCTGGCAACAGTGAGCAGCTGGATTTTCCCTGTGTTGTACTCGCTATCAGTGTTTTTGCTGTTGTAAATGAATGTAATGTGATGGGGTGAAACCTAACAAAGTAGATCAGCATCTAATCCAATGCAGAACTGAAAGAAGAAGGAATATTTCCTTTGAATTTGGTTGTTATTGAATGAAGTCCCTATTGACATTTTAAAATAAATAATATGCTGGTATATATTTGTAAATAAACATATGACAAGTTGCTGGACAACACAAAGTTGCAAATAAATAAATGTTAACATTCAGAGATCTACAATTATTTTTGGTAGGAGACTACTATAGTCTGAAAGAATATTTAGGCATATAATTCCCTTAAAATGTTCTTTAACCACCAAGACAAAAACCATGAACTTTGGGAACCTTTTTTGCACAATGCTTCTTTAAATGAAGATGGTAAAAGCATGAAAATGGCTGTGGTCAGCACAGCTGTGGAACAAGATGTAGTAGCTGTAGGGCTCCAAGTTTGGCTTCAATGCTTATGAAATTGTGGAGTTGGTTCAGAGATGTCCAAGACAAACTATATTAAAGAACCCCAGAATTTGAAGTCAACTCTATGTGTGTAAGGAGTGTATGAAAAAAGAACAGTTGTGAATCTTAAGACATTCAGACTTTCACCTCTGGGACATCACCTTCATGCACTTAACCATCTCTTCACTGCAGAGACAGCCTGAAGTCTGAACATCTTCTGCTTTGTCTGACAAAGTGCACCTTACAATCAAATTATGCCTTATTTGCTTTAGATCCAACTTTTCTGAAGTCTACCATCAGTGCTATATAAATGTTCGACTCCCTTCACTTCCCTATTCCTTCTCTACAAGGTGAAAATAAGAATTAATGAAAAATTATTTGGATTATTCACCAGGCTTTTACCTCAAGGCTTTCCCTCAAGTGAAATAGTATTTATGTATTTTTTTTCTTTTCTTTTCTTTTTTCTTGGTGTTTTTTGTATCTGTTAGAGAACTTAGAAAAACAATTTTTTAGTGAAAGTATATGTTGTTCCATTTTGTCACTTTGTCATTTTTACATTGTCACTTTTTTTATGAGGAAAATGATCACAGACCTGTTATGATTGCCTAATTATGCAACTTTATGACTTGTCAAGAAACAATATAAACCACTATAGATGCAAAGGTAAAATAGAAATTAAAGGTCTTATATGGCAAATTTTACCTCTTTTGCTTGTCACTTCTTCTCAATAGCTGTCCCAGGAATGCAGCAAGCTGAGAAGGTAGATGTTAATTTTTCTTCCTTAGGATCTCAATTCAAAGCTGAGGAGTGGAAGCAGAGAAGAAAGTAAGTTGGGGATTTGTTTTAAATGTTGCTAACAACAAAGTCTGAATTCTCTTGGCCTTGGCTTCCTAACTTGATAAACCCCTCTCTCCAAAACCCATTTTGGGGAGTGTTCATGCTTAGACAGTTTCCCAACAGCTTCAGTGTGTAGTGCAATTGTGCCTTGTTGACTTCAGCAAGTTTCCTGAGTAACCATCATGTCCTGGAGAGGATAACTTTGGGCTGTCAGTGTAAGGGAATGTGTCACTGCCTTTTAAGAGCTGAACAGGCTGTGGTGGTGTGTGTCAGGGTCACTCAAGCAGCCTGCTGAAATCAGTGGCATGTGGCAGACAGTTCTATATAGCTTTTTACGCTGTGTGTCATGATGAAGGCTCCTTAAAAATTGTAAATACTGCATAGCACCAGAGGCAATACTTGGAAAAGAGTAAATATTCAAAGCAAAGGCCAGAAGGGAGAGAAAGCAAACTAAAAGAGATATGGGAGCATTAAAAAAACACCCAAACAAAATCACCTTCAGCTGAAATGCAGTAGCAGAGTCCTGGAAAAGAGGAAAGTAAGGACGTGATATCTAGATGCAGGCAGATGTACTTTTTGAGAAAGAAGATTCAGAAAAGTTAGCATTTCCACGTTATTTCTGCATGTGGAGCTACAGATCTCAAACTGCCTGCATGTAAGCCAGGATGAATTAGAGTGAAGAATACTGTATTCTCAAGAAAAGCAAAGTAATTGAAATATCGGTTCCAAATAAAACAGCAAAAGGAAGGAAAGTTCTTTGGAAGGTTCTTGACTGACATTAACTTAGAAAATCAGGCATGAGATCATGCTATGTTGTCAGATTTCATTATTGAGATTTGATTTTGATTGAAATCAAAGATCTAAACCAATATATTGAACCTGGACCAATGGAAATATTAAAAAAACACTTTAAAAGGCTAGAAAGCAAGAGGTAAATACAGTAGACATTGACTAAGGAAACATGTTAGGATTAGGGTTATTATTAGCTAAATATATCAGAGAAACACTAATGAGAAAATATCTATGAAGTTGTAAAGTTATAACAAGAGCATGAAACAGGAAACTTACATGGACACAGAGATATGTTCACAACCGGAAAACATTAAACCAACTGCAAGATAAATTAGTGTATGCAATCAGAACCAGCAAAATTAAAACAACCAGCAAGCACACCGGCAGTGCTGATACATGTTTATCAGGATGGAAATACAAAAAGGAGTGAAGAACAATTCTATATAGAGGCAGAATGCAGAAGTTGACAGAGGAAAATGTACTACTTTAGTGGAGACTGGTGCAACTGCTGTGAAATATTAACAGGGAGCTAATGCTTGGGTAAATGTTATATCTGAAAATATTGTAGATTATTGGGATAAGAAACATAAATACATAAAACAAGAACCGCTACAACTAAGGGCTCACAGAGAAGACCTAACTGCTGTTCAAGCATTACATGTACTTGTATGGAAACCTGTAAGAAAAAGTGGGCCTGTTTATTTACTGTGAACAATGAGCCAATAATGAGTCTAAGAAATGGCAAATCCTTGGCTTGCTTAAGAGAGTGCCTAAAGGTCGGTTGGGCATAAACAAATGTAAAGGAAATGTTGAATTGATCAGGATGTCAGGAGGTAGGGAGACAAATATACATGCTTGCAAGGAGTACATTTAAAAGTTGACTTAGTTTTCTCTGAGATTGCACATTCTATTTAAAACAGAGTATGATCTGTATTAAATTTGTATTTGCTGAAAGTAGAAACCCATAGATCTTATTTGATGTAGCTCAAAATATTTGTACTAGAATCTAGATTTCAACATGTATCAAGTCCCAAATTACTCAGCTGAATGTCTGGTCGAGAATGAATGCCATCATCACTCCAAAGACTGCTAAATGGAGATTAAGGGCTGTGAAACAAATCCAGTAGCACTGGACTTGACAGATTTTTTTAAAAAGTGAACTGCTACTGACTGAACACTCACTGAGCAGAAAGATAAGTCTTTCATTCTATCCCTAAGTGCAGCAGAAAATATTGAGCTTAGAGGGATGAAATTAAAGAGATCGGGATATCCCATGTATAGAAGATATTGCTGAGTCTTGCTATGGGTGCAGTGGTCTGTAGATGCAGTTTGTGCACACAAGGGCATTGCTTGGGTGTACAAGACTGTAGTTGGCAGGAAGATTGCTCCATGTTCTTATGTGAGCTCCCATCTCTTGAGCGATTTGCTTTAGGACAAGAAGGAACAGCTGCAATTTATTCCTATGAAAAGAGGAACATGAAGGAGCAAGAGAGAGTCAAAGCATCTGAAAGTAAACTGGAAACAAAGGATTTTGCTGAGCCACTAATGGACAGGATTGAAGCTGCAAGTAGATAGACATTGGGATATTTCTCTGTATGGCAATCCAAACACCTAGAGTTCCTGAAAGCCCCTCTCCATACATGTAATGTAGGCAAAGTTGTTATTTCTAAAGATTATGCAGGAATGTAAACTGCCTCATTATACAGTATCCTGTGTCAGGGAAAGGGAAGCCTGAGAGTGGCACACTGAGATCTAAGAGGCAGCTGCAGCCCAGGGCAGCCACAGAGCCTGGACAGCTGCTTGTGCTTGAAAACCTCTTTCCAGCTGGCAGCTAACTATGGTAACTTTTCTGAGAAACGCAAAACACAAAACTTCAAAACATTGCTTCTTCAGTAAGGCATAACTTTTGTTAGCTTGAAAGGAAGTTTCTGCTGATAATAAAGCAACACTGGAACCTGTACAAACTGCAGTAAAGCTTCACTCTAAATCCTTTGTAATTTTTATTGCTGCTGCTACTATTAGTGCCACAGTACAAATGAACAAGAAGATGTGTTTGTCTGTGCATGTTTTCCTGTATATGTTTATCTATATTAATGCATCTTACTTTTTTTATTCCCTCAAAAGCATGCTAATAAAAGTGTAAATACTCTCCGAGAAAGAAAATCTCCCCACAGATCCATTTTGCTTTGTTACATAACTTTAACAAGGTCTTTTCCAGAATTCTTAATAACTTAAAAAAATCTCCATGGAAGTGTTGCTTGAAGAGAATGCTGAGGGATTGTTAACTAGGACATGGATAGGAACTGAGCCGGTAACTTTGGGGCTTAACAATTTTCCTTGGCTGTCCAGCAAAAGGAACATTTCAGCAATTTTTCTTGCCCAGTCTGTCCTACTAGGAAATTTTGTGTGGTATTTATACACACAGTTTTTGTGGGCATGCCTTTTTTGTGTGTCTCTGTGGAACAATGGTAGTTCATGCCAATGCTGAGAGGAACAGTCTCAAGTAAAAGACTGCAGGATTCGTAATCAGGGATTTGAATTAAATAGGAGAAAATATTTTTGGTGTACTCGATTTACAGCCACAAATGTTATTAAGTACTCAAAAAATGCTCTGCCAAGTGCTCTGATTATTAAGTGTAGATATTTGAGAATGGATATTTAGTAGTATTTGAGATTATGGATCTGACTACTTTGAAAGTGTTCTGCCTCAAGTATTGGATTTATTCACTTTTAATGATTACTTTCTGCTTTATCGCCCCACAACAATTCCTCTGACACACTTACTTAATATTATTTAAGACATACAGCATAGATCAAATATTAAGGCCTTGAATTATTTCTAAATAGCATCCAGTATTGCAGTCCTATACCTTTAAATCCAGAAATAAGATGCATTCCACAATAAATAGTGCTTGTGATTGAATGCTTGAAACTGATGTATGTACTTAAAAGAGTCTATTCAGCATAAACAATATTTCTTTAAATGTCACTAGTTCAAGCTGTATTTTCACCCTTAAGTACAGAGAATAGCTCTGAAAACTTTATCATCTCTAAAACTGGATTTTTTTTAAAGTAGGTACATATGAAACTGTGAAACACCAGTATTAGAAGCTGAGGTGATGGCCAGGCAAACTCTCTTGTACTGACATTTGAATTGTCTGTAGACAGAAGAGTCTACAGAGCTGAAGAGCAAACATTTGCAAGGTTTTGCAAAACCTTACCAGACAAAGCATTTCACGTGGCTGAATACTACTGGGAAGGGTTTAGGTGTGTGTTTTACCTATGAAACACTCCAAACTTCCTTTGTTTCCACAGGAGCCTAGAGAATTCTCAGGTCACCTTTTATTCTCTTTTGATGTATTTCTTCTCTTGTGACATTGTTAGCAGATATCTCATCTGCTGATGAACTTCTTCATGCAACAAATCTGGCCAATAACAAGGTGTGAATCTTCTGCTAGGATTACTCCCTCTGAACCTGCTTTCTGTGAGGCCAGGTGAACATCAGTGCTAGTGCAATAGACAGGAGATAAAAATAGGTCTGGGGAGAAGGAAGTGTGGTGGACCTGGTCCACACTTCAGGGGAGCTCAAACAGTTCAGGCATTGTGGCCTCAGAAGCCACAGGTTTTCTGCCTGCTTATTGCTGTAGCTATGAGCATTGGAGGAAATTTGTAAGAGAAAGACAAAGAACAACCATTTTTTAAGAGGTCTTTCAACTTTAAAATGCTTTACTTCCTTCTCCTTTCTGTTTTAACCATTTGTTGTGAGTCCAAAGTGGTCTAAATTTGTTGACTTAAGTCTATTGCTTTGAAATTCCTCCTTTTAACTGCGTGCTTGGGAAGAGTTGGATTGGTTGGGGAAAACAACTAATGTCTGTCTGTTAGGTGTTTTTTGGTTGGTTGGTTTGTTGGTTGTTTTTGTTTGTCTGTTGGGGGTTTCTTGGAGGAGGGGGAGAGGTTTTGGGATGTGTTTGGTTTTTTTCTTCTTTTCCACAGGTAAGTATGTATTGGGGAAACTGACTAGGAGGATTATTTAGATGAATCTACCAGGTCAAGAAAATGTTATTGCATATGCTTTAATTTGTCTCTATTGTAGAATTTGACCCTGAATCCTTATGTCAAATTGCATCCTTAGGTACAGAACAAGCAAGTATTTAGATATTATCCTAAATAGAGATTTATTTCCTAATTTGGAATCAATGATTTGCTTTTCAGTTGACAAAGAATTTAGAAAGATGCTTTTTACAAAATTTTAAAGATAGTCAATATATTTTAATTCCCCCAGAAGGCTAGAAATGTCAACAATCATGGAAAATAAAATTCCAGACAAAAATAGTAAGAAATGCTAGAATTATGTGAAAGTTACATACGGGCTGAGAGCCTTTCCATGTTGCATTTCATCCAATGCAAATTAAAATGAATAATAAATGCAGTACCTCTGGAGCATAGTTTTTACAAAATAAATGCCAACAGCTTCTTAACTGAAGTAGCACAGCCTTAATGTGACTGTGGTGTTACTGAATATGCCACAAACGTGGTAGAGGTTTGGTACATCTTTAAACAAGTCAGGAAAAAGAAAGCCTCTCATTTTTCTCTGTTCTAATTATCTTCGTTCCAGTGGATTAGAAAATGGAAAATGTAGAAGTCAAGCTGAAGATGGTTCAGAGCTCAATCGCCTGCCAAGTTAAGTCTGAAAAATGGCAAGTGTGTGTAATTAATAGTGTCATCTTCCCCTAGACCAAAGGATGACTGCGGTAACTATAGATTATAATTGTCATCGTTGTCACATAAAATGTGCTATTATTAAGTTCAAGCTGAATTTTATTGCTGAGAATGCTCATAAATTGAATGGTCAGTCATTTAAATTGCCAAGTAGAGAGCTCTGCGGTTTGCTCTAAAGCGACTTTTTAAGTCAATGTATTTGACTTTAGACCTCTGGAAACTAGTTATGTTCCTAAAGAGATGTTAGACAGGTTTTTACCTGTAAGAGAGGATGCTCTGACAGATGCACTGCATTTCGTTCATGTTTTAATTATCCCTACACTCTAATTTTTAATTTTTTTGAAAGGCAAGTACTGCATATGCTATGTTGGCAACTTAAAAATTAGGACTTATTATCTGGTTAGCATAGCAGAGAGAATGAGTGATGACAGTTTTGAAATATGGATGAATAAAATGTAGTTGTTTAAGATGGAAAGATGAAAGGGGATGAAACGAAAGCGATACATTCAAAGAGAAAATCTTGAGATCAAGGAGTTTCCCAGCAGGAACTGAAGTTCTTTCATTCTAGGGATAAATTGCAGGTCAGCAGTGATTTCCAGTATTTTCCTCCTGATGACTGGATAAATCAAAGTTTGCAGGAAGGCTGGCTCAGAACTGTGGTGAAAATAACACCCAACCAAAATATGAAGGCTTGATGAAGTGAACAGGACCCAGGAGGAAGGGAACTGCAGCATTCATCAAGTCCTGTTTCTTGCTATTAGAGACAAGTAGTTAATGTAATATCTTTCATAAACTGATTGGCTGCATCTTAAAATTAGTTTAGGTATTTGCCTGAACTGTATAGTTATTGCTTCAAAATATGACTGTCCTAATGGTCAAAAACCACCCCTTGTCATTTTTTCTTGTTCTATCCTTGTCCTTTTTCTTTTAGGTATGTCTTATGCCCTTCTCGTATTATCTCAACAAGTACATTTATAGGACATGATTATGTTTTCACCCAGCTAAATAAGACAAATATTTTGTTTTAGTGGGCATATTTGATCTTTTTGGTCTCTTTCATGCTGTAAAACATGCTGTCAGCTGGCTGGCATAAGCCAGCTTTGAACTGGGAGCCGTATAACTACTTTATAGCAATACTGTGTTCAAAATGCTAAATTCTGCAACATTTTCTCTCAAGCAGGTTTTCTTTTAGATTTTTCTGGAGATTTCTTCTCTGAGGTTGCTTTTTTTTTTTTTTTTTTTTTTAATTACAAGTATTTGTTAGCTTTGTTAGATTGTATACTCCTAACTTAGATACTAAACCGTTCAAGGTATGCAGAACATCCACTCCAACCTCCACCATTCATATAACCACATATACTCAGTAACTTTTTCATATGATAGTAGAAGACCAAAAGCTAAAACCATAATAAGCCCCTGGAAGAAAACACATGAAAAAAAATATGTCCCTTTTATGGTGTATTCTTGCAATGGTAAGAAATTAGGTAGATTTTTTTACACAGATGATCACAAAAAGTGAAACAAGAACTATATTGCAGAAAAAATACAAACTAAGCACTCGAGTAGCAAGAGGACAATTTCTTAATTAATGACAGAAGAGATGTTTCTTAAGTCTGTGTAAAATACATTGAGTGCATGTGAGTGAAAGAATAACTGCATTGAAAGTTTGGAAGCATCCTCTTACTGCTGAACAATTGTTAATAGCTTCTTTGGTTTCTGTGTTGGTAAAAGTATTTGCTAGCCCAAGTGTAGCAATGTATATTTTGGTCAGGTATCAAATGAACATTGCAATCTAAGTGCCTGGATAATAGGGGAAAATGTTATTCTATAGCTTTGCTGATGTTTTGTCTGCTTTCAGTCAGAAGCAGGCTTTCAAATCAAATGGCAATAGCACAACGGTATTTTTACAAGGCTGCTGACTGTGATTAGCTTACAAGTCAACCATATCTCTGCAAGAGGATTATTCCCCTGGCCAGTGTATGCTCTTGTGCACTGTGCTTAGTCAAAGTGCAGTGACAGTATAATGCTTTCCAGAACATATCAGGATGAGAAGATAAAGTAAAAGTATTAAATTGGTTCCCTAGGGCTTCCTTCTCTTTCAGATACACCCTTCCATGTGTTAGTGGTGGGCTTTTGTTTTAGGGTTTTTTTCCCCTTAAGCACATTCCTTGACTGGTACAAAGATAAGGAAAACAGTGAAAAATCAGCTTCTTCATCACATTAATGGTAGTTGTTAAACAAAAAGTTGTTGCTGTAAGACCTGTTTAGTAGGATTGAATGGAGTCCAACACAAGCACACAACTAAGAACAACATGATGGGGTAAAGTCATAGGAATATTCCCAACTGCAGTTTTTAAAGGGCTTTTTCAACATAAACTCATATGGATCATAAAACTTCTTGTGATTCTAGCCAAATCGAACATTCTAAAGTTATGTAAATAACCCAAACCCTGAAACCTCTTTAATGCATCCACCAGCATGACAAGAGTTATTCTCAGACTTCCACAAAAAGTATTATTTGAGTAAAACAATGTTTTGCAGTCAGCTCCCACAGCTGCCACAGCTTCATTGTGGCAAGCGTAGCTGTAGGGGAAATGACTGAAAGTTCACTGGCACAAATGGAGTTACATCTGCTGGCATTAGGGCTCAATTTGTCACTCTTGTTTTTAATCTCGGGAAGCATGCAAGAACTAAATGGTGCTAATCTTTTACATGACATGAAGAGGATGATCAGAGTATATTCAGTCCCAGTACCATGGCCAAGTCAGAGCTCATCCCTGGCTTCTGAAATGATCTTAGCAAGGTTTTGAATATGAGCACATCGTTTCACATTTTTCTATGGATTCTTAGCCCAGACTTCATTTTCTAGGCCACATCTTGGCATGACAGCTACCCAGTTTGTGGTGAAAAAATGAACTGATTTTCAGAAGGGGAAAAATAGCTGTATAGTTTCAGCCTATTTTCAAGGAACTCTCTGAAGTTCCAGCTAGGACTGTGGTATGAGTACCCACAAAAAAAGGACCAGCAAAGTGCTGCCATCACCATCAAAAGGATGTCTTTATCTTGCTGCTTCCATTCCTGGTACATCCTTATGAGGTTGTCACACTTGTGTTGCTGCAGTGCTGTGAGAAGGCTGCTACTGTGCCATGTCACAAGGGAATGCACAGGAGCCAGAAATGCTTTAGGATTTCCACATTTTGTAAAGCTTCTCAGTGGAGGGGATGTTTCCCTAGAGCATGGGTTCGATCTTGGGAGAGCTGTGCCATAGGGTTGTCTGGCAATGGCTGTGTGGTCAGCACACAGAACCCAATGCGACATAGGGCTACAGCTACCTTGGGCTCTGGAATGGGCACTCCATGTGACTTTTGAGCCCACTGCTCACTGTGAGACCAGGCTGACATTGACTCATACTGCTTAATCCTACTTAATCCTTGTTAATATTTATAGTTTCATTTCCTAAACTGAAAAAAAACCCCCTATAAATACCATATATGCACTATATATGCACCTCTACCTCCACATCGTAACAAGCAGAAGCTTTCCTATTAGACATTTTCTTAAAATGAAAGTGAATATCTCTTTCTCTCTGTATATGGATTCATAAGTGCATAGCTATGTTTATATATTTCATGTCAAAAATATAAAAGCAGATTCTATATATACACATGAGTACCTATAGAATAGATTCTATATATATATATCTATAACACATTTCTATACATATTTTTTTTTACAAATAATCTTAAATATGCATATATATATATATATATATACATGTATGTATATCTCAACACACATACATGCATACAGATATATATACTCTCACACTGGATTTGGGCTGTATTCTATCGGTAGAATTGTGAAGTACCATTTCTTATTAACAGAATAGCTGGTGTCACTGTGACCTGTCGTTTCCTGTCTCTGAACAGTTTGCTTTTATCCTGTCCAAACAGCATGATCAATCCCAGATCACTGTACAGCAGGTTTGTGTACTGCTGGACACTGTTTTACTCCTGCCCAAATACTGAGGCCCCTAATGCCTTTTCTCAAGAGCCATCTATTACAGGTGCTACCAATAATGTACTATGGATAGTAACCACTTTGACTTTGTGCTGTAGCTACTTTCCACTTCTGCTGTTACCATCACTAATGCTTGTCTGTTACCAGTGTTAATTGAGCTGATTTCATTTGCTATTCTGGGAGGTTAATTCTGTTTCTCTGGCTTCTGAGGATTGTTCTCGGATTTTTGGAGAGAAAGAGATCTATTTAGGAGTTTGAAGACTGCTCATTGACTTCGTGTCTGAAGACCTGAAGGGTAGGGGCTGATGTGTTTTGAAAAGCCTGGGTGTTTCTGTCATCACCTCTACATGTAGGAACTGGCACAACAGGTTTTAGTGTAGAGAGAGATCCTGGATGGGAGGAAATTAGGATATGGAGAGAAACAGGTTCACTGAATCCACCCTTTGAAGTGGGAAGGTGGGAGGGGTAAGGCTGTTACCTGTAGATAATGAATAGACTATATCCAGATAAAAGCATTCTGGCTTATTTTGCAGAATATAGCAGAAGGATGTTGTGTATCTATTTATGGATTGAATGGTATTTATTGAATACACTCATCCAAGCTGTACAAAAATCATAATATGTTGCTCCCTGAATAAAATAAAAGTTAAATGAGTATGTGACGTTATGTTGAATGTGAATTATGCTGTACTGTGAAACTAAGTATAGCTAAATAAAAAAGGGCTGAGAAATATCTTTAGGGGCTCCCCTTGAAAAGTGTTCTTTCTTCATCGCTTGGTGGTTGAACATCATGAATAGTCCTGTATTTAGATAAATGGAAATGGCAGACTGAGCAATGATTTGCTCTCCATTTAAAAAAAAAAAAAAATTAAGTACTCTGTGTTTTGAGAATATTAAGTATAACTTGTCTTCTCCTTTCTGGATGAGTGGACTAACAACTAGGACTCTCTCTGTTGCTTATGAACGCATGGTAATTATTCTGTGCCAGATGAAGCACCCTCCAGAGGAAGGAGTGTGAGTGTCTCACTACAGAATGAAAACACACTTCTGGATGATAAGGGATATTCTTTCTCTTGGCTAAAGGAGAGATTTGAACCCAGATCACCACCAGTTAGGGAAATAACCAGTAATAAAAGACCTTGGTCAGGAACAGCAGATTCAAGTCAATCTTTGTTTAAAATGAAAAAAATTGCTTCATGTTCTCTTTTTATTTTTTTTTCCAAATATGAGGGAAGACAGAAAAGAATGTCACAAGATTAATTCAGTTCAACCTTCTCCTTAGCAGTATCCCAGTTTTTTCTTATGTGCCTTTACTCGTGTATTGTTCCAGTACTAATCTGCTTTCCCCAGGACATCTTGCACAGAAATGTAAACCATTCCAATCTTGTGGCAAGTCCTGACACGAGCTTCCCATGAAGAAACTGCTGTACCCCAGAGGAGACAGAGATGACAGGAACACTTTCTGGAAGCACGTAAAATGGGGAAGCAGAAGGCAGTGGGCTGGAGGGGCCAAAATCTTGCAGCTGAGCCAGCAACACCACTGCAGCTCTGCTCATCGCAGAGAGAGATCCCAACTGTAGAGCTTAATTGTTTTGTTTTCCTGGGTTTGTCATGCCAGTTGTCAGAATAATTTCTTTGTGCATGGCTGAATAGGACATATGTACACAGTGCCAGCTTAGTCTTCTGATATCCTGAGGGGGCCTTTCCTACTGGAAATTATTTTCCATTGAACAGAGGGTGGCTGGAAGATGGGTCCTTATTTGTCCATATGGTAGCTGTTGTTCTCTTCAGTGCGAAAGTCTGATGAGGATATTAGACGCTGTTGCTCTATACATGCCTAAAAGTATTTCATTCCCTGTGGTTTTCCTATCACTGACTGTTGGAGTGTTATATTCATTGAGAATAATGAACTCTGGTAGAAGAAAATGCTTTAAATGCATAAAGCAGATTGTATGCTGCTCACACATATCAAGGTCTGGATGACATTTCAGACCCTTGCTTGGTATATTGTTCCTTTATTTAAGTAAGACTGTAATATTGGGGCCCTGAATGACCAGTCATGAGATGCAAAAATGTCTTTATATATGTTCTAGAAAGACTGGGCCTCAGGATACAAAATTTTTTGGGGATCATTTTTGCCATGTTTTGTTTTGTTTTTCCTTCTGTTTGGAATCCTTATGGAAAACTATGTTTGTGAAGGATTACTTTTTTTTTTTCCCCTTCCAGAGCTTGTCTTAAATGAACTGGCAAGAGATTTACATTTCTCTGCATGACTGTAGGATACCGAAGTTTAAACAACGAATGAAAAATTGTCACAGATTTATTTAAGAGCAGTGAAGTGTTGCTGTCTTCATACAGCCTGTCAGCAGATTTTAAAACGAGAAAGATAGGGAGCTATGTGATCACTGGGTTGTTTGTGTAAACTGGAGACTTCCGGCAGGAGGGAAATGGTTCAGGATTTTATACTGGGTAGCCAACTGATGCTGCTTCAACAAAAAAGGGCAAATGAAAATTGCAGATGTGAAAACACAACTTTTTGAAACTCTGTTTCTTTTTTGCCAAGTCCAGATTTCTTTCCAGTCCTTAAACATTTGACTATTTTTTGAGCCTTCTGAATCCCACTCAATTCCTATGAGTCAATAAATTGTTTTCTCTGTATCACATCCTACCACAGGCTTTGTTTCTTCTTCTTTCTGTGCTTTGTCTCTATTTTTTCATGTCTTCACTTCACTTCTTTGCTGCATTCTCAGTGTGGTTGTTCTTTTTGCTTCTTTGCATGAAGTTTGTTTTTTAAATCAGTTTGTTTGATTCTCACAGTGGGCCAGACTTTAGATGCCTCTTCAAAGTAATTTCTGTTCTGTGTTACTTTAGCAAGATGCTAAAGCTCCACATTGGTGGAAAACATTTTGTTCACTGTAAGAGACAAAGAAAACTATAGGGTCTTGGGTATGTGTGAGAATGTAATTTAAAGCTATTTCCTATGCTTTATTTGGGAAGGTTCAATTAAGGAAGCACAAATAAATCAGAATTTTGACATCTCATAATTTTTCTTTATTTTACAGTCTTTGCAACCTTAATGTTTCCTTAAATTGAAGTTTGTTTTTTGTGAGGATGTTATGATCTTACATACAATGCATATAGGCAGAAAATAAGCAGTGTGTAATTATCAGCAAAGAAACTCAAGCGTCAGATGTTCAGGTTCTTTAAAGAGAAAGAAAGGTTTGCAAAGAAAAACAAGATCATCTAAAGATTTAATACATCTCAAAGCTAACACAATTTGGTTTGATACATGACCCTTTTATTTTGCTGCCTTAAAATGTCTCCCTCCTGCCAAAACTATTTGTTACCTTCTTCCTTGGGGAAATATGCAAAGACATGCGGTTACGCTCAGGCCCTTGCACTGGAAGGTTTTTATTTCAATCCTATCAGCCTCTATTCTTGCCAATCATTTTTCTTTTGTTCTCAGTATCCATTCTTTCCAGTAATTCACTTGAGCTACAATATCTGAGAAAGACTGAGCACCACTGTAATTTAAAGGAAAAGATCTTTTCAGGCTGATTTGGTTTCAAGCAGTTTTTTGTGAGAGAGATTGGTTTTCAGCCTCCAGGCAATTAAATACTCTGACTGAAGATTTTTTATCACCAATTATTCCATACAGAAACTACTTTTATTTTTTGGAAGAAGACATCAAAAACTAACAATTGACTATAGCTTCTTGGTGAATGACAATATAAAACCCAGATAGGTAAGCACACAGCGTTCGCTTGAAGCAGCTGTGATGAGAAGGCGGCAGGCTGTAACGGGAGTGACAGAAATCTGGGGTGAAACACTCACTGGACTGAAATCCTCCAAGTCAGTGCCATTAGCTTTAGCAGGGCCAAGATTTCTGTCCACACAAATATCCACCTGACTGTGTGGAAGTAGCACATTATTATGTTACAGCTATAGAGTTGAGGAACAGAAGACTTGACAAAAATTGGCAGTTGGGACTGGCAAGGATTTTTTGCTAATTAGCAGCCTCAACTGCAGCAGGTCCAAGCACTTTCAACTGCAATGAACTTTCTATCAGCCTTTTCAAACTTGTCATTTTGGAAAATCACATGAATGTCTCAAAGGAAGAGGATTAGAAAAGATGAAAGTGATGGGTTTGTGTTCATGATTAAGTTTTGACTAGTCTTGATGAAAATTTCTAGTGAAAAAGCAATCTGCCTTTTTCCTACAGCTGCTCTGCTCTACCTAAAGAGGGAATACCAATTTCCAACAGGGAAATTCTCTTCTCTACCTCCCTAATATCATCCCATTTTTGTATATTTCTTTAATATATGCCTACCATGAAATCAAGAGTGATCTGATTTGATACCAGTTTGGTAGATTAGGATTTGGTAGGTCTGAATGAAATCTGATGACCTTTTAAGGATAATGCACAAGATCTTATGCTACAGATCTCAGAGGGCAAAGACAGGGAAATTTTTGGCCAATGGATTATGGGCAGAATCAGCATCATGTTTATTGGGAGAGATATTAAACTATAATCAACATCTTTTATGGAATTGTAAAATCTCATGCCACATTGGGATGAGAATGACTTCCACTTGTCACCACAATGAATATGCCCTTGTGATGAGTGCTTTCAGCTCTAGATGGGAGCAAGAAAGAGTAATGATCCTGAATGTTATTTTAATGTCAAAAGCTTTTAAAGAATAATGATTACACTGTGAGAGGAAAAAGAGTCCACAGGGTAGTCAGGGCAAAACCTTCTCTGAGGAAAGGGTGGGAGCAATAGCTCCTTGATTCCTTTTCTTTCTAAGTCTATCCCATGGAAAGGAGGAGAATGAGAGAAGATTTCCTAATAAATCTTGACCCCCTGGGAAGACAGACATGGAAAATCTTGAAGGTGACAGGAGACATTTGAATTCTTTCCTACCTAACCCCTCAAGATTTCTGAAACATGATATTTCACTGTTTCTCACTTTCTTTGTCATTCAAATTAGTACAGAGGTTGTGTAAAACTGTAGCTCTGGCATTGCCTGGTGTGAATAAGGGATAGGATACAAGTAAGTGGGAAGCAGGTTGGCAGCAAACTGTCTCTACCCAGTTTTGCTCCCTGGGCATCTCCCCTCAGACTCAGATTGACTCAAATTGCAGATACGGTCACCAAGTGGTGTCAATCCTCTCTGTGTGGGCAGAACCACAGCGTGCACTAGACAGGGTTTCCTCTGAAGAACTGTTCAGCTAAGTCTGGAGAGAAGCCTGGATATGAACCATCATGTTCACCATGCAGCTGAGTGCCAATGGAGGCTCTGACATCTCTGCAACATGCTTTGAGGTCCCCAGGCAAGCAGGGATGTGTGCATGGAATATATTATAAAACCAAGGCTGCCCAAAGAACGCTGATTCATCTCTGCCTAACTGCAATTTGGTTAAATGTAGAAAGCAAATCTAGGTAGAACTAGACAAAATTTTTTCAAAGGAAAAAGTTTTTATCCAAAAGAGCAGTTTTTTGAAATATGGAGATTTTTCATTTTAACAGTTCTCAGTGAAAAAGCCTTCAAGTGTTTTGTTTGGATAATCTTTAAATCTCTTTTATATTTCTCTTTTTAACCATAAATCTAGGAATACATATATATCACTTTAGAATGTTCTGACAGCTTTGAAAGAAAATACTATGATTCTTTTTTGAAATGGTTCTTTGAGGGGACAGAAGAAATTTGCATCTCCCACAAATATCTATATTTAAACTTTTGCATTCAGATCTGGGACAAAAACAAATACTGAAATGTCAGAATTTTATACATGATAGGAATTCTTTTTTCCCCCCTAGTACATTCTGCTTAGATTACACTGCACAGCATGTGCCTTCCTTCCCTAGTCTGCTTTTGTGTTCAAAAAATCAATTTGAACAGTCTGAACAGAAATCTGCTGCTGGCCCTAGCCTAAAGGGGTTCAGAGAACCCATCACTCAGCCCACAGGGCTTGAGTTACAAATTGATACCTGAGTTCAGCAATGGGAGAGAGCTGGAAAATCAGAGCAGAAAAAAAGAAAAAAACCCACATTGATTTCTCCCTTTTTTTTTTTTTTAAGTATTTCTAATTTCATGACTGACTTTCCTTTCTCTATTTCCTTTTGTGCTTTTAAAACAAGTCAGATGAGATACCACCCTCTCCCAACAGCTGCTGTTTGACAATGTTGCAACTGATCCTTTTCTACATTTTGCAAAACCCCTCAGCTGTGTTGACCAAAAGACTGATGTCTTATGCTTGATCTTAAAGAGGATTAACGAGAGGTTCATGCTGCTGGAACTTCAGTCAGCTCCCAAATTAGGGTGATTTTAGGACTCCTGTGCATACAAACTAACCTCTTCTGTAAATATTTATGGCGCCTTAAGGCTTGCATTGCACTTCAGATAAATATTCTTGGTCATGCCAGGTCTCTTAACCCTTTGAATTTTTAATTTTAATTTTGCTGTCTCATTGCTCAAAAGGTAAGAAGAGAATCAAATGCTAAGGAGGAGGCCATTTAGCATTTTGCCCTTCTTTGGGATCCAGAAACAAGAAACATTTCTCTACTTCTCCCTGTATATCTATCCTTCCTTGTACAGTGTGGGAAAATTGCTCATTGTAAACAGGATTTGGACTAGTGTCCACCAGTGCTTTAGCACTGAACTTGGAAGGAAGTTTCCCCGAAGAGAAACCATTAGCTATAGTTGGGTGTGGAACTGACTGTTCACATTTGTGGGGAACCTGACCAAATACCGACAAGAAGTTTACTTTAAGGCTTTCTATCTTAGCAGAGATCATCTCTTGAAGTTACCTTTAAAATTTAGCTTTTTGGATCTGGCTTTCTACTGTCATCTAAAGAGAAATCAAGCCTCAGTATGTGGCTAAAAGTGACTGCATGCTAATTACAGGAAACCAATTTGTGTGAACACAACTAATGTGCACATGGAAAGGAAAGGGGTTAATTTTAGCCGGTGATATATGTTGATTCTGGGAGATTAGAGCTGGAAAGGCTGGGATTCATGACTTTGAACAGTAACTATCCTTTGGTTAGTACCACCAGTCCGAAGTTCAGTGAGGAAATAGCTTTCTAGCATTCACAGAGAGTTTGCCTTCCTGGACAACTGAACCTGCCTTCAGTTCCAGGGGGGTTTTGTTTGTTTGTTTGTTTTTATTTTGGGGTGTTGTTTTTATTATGACGATGTACAAGTCAGTCCTGAAAGCCATACTTACCTAAACAAACTAAAAGGAAAAAAGGGAAAACAAGCTAAAGAAATCACTCTTGCCTTCCACAGCCTTGTAAATGAGCCAGACTACCAAGTTTGCCTCCAGAGGGTTTCTGTAGTTCAGCTGGTTCTTTCTATCTCTGCACACCTTTTGCCAGCTTGTTCTCATCATTTGCTTGCTTGAAGCAGAACCTAAAATTGCTTTGAAGAAATTTCTCTCAAGGATGGATCTTGAGCTCTCTGACGCTGAGCAGCAGATTGCTGTTTGTTCTCAGTACATTGGGCTGTAAATTCACTGAGAGTGACGTGGCAAATGTGTTCTTGTACATGCGCTCCCAGAGTGTCTGAGTGAGGTGTTGTGCATTCCCCACTGTCAGCATGTTGTCAGTAACTTCTGGGAAAGCAGAATATAAAAATAATCAAACATACAGAGCAAGGCAGAGGAGGGAATTGTACAGTTTCTGCACCTGTGAGTTAAAAATGCTCAAAAGTAATTGCTTGAAGTGATTGGAAATGCACAGAATCTCAGAGCGATTGAGATGTTTTTTTCTTTCTCTCTCTTCCCACAGCTCCCTGCCTTCCCCATAAACCCAGGGTTCATGGCTTCGGTTAGTACAGCATTGTGCCTATCCACAGCAGAAAACTGTTGTTAGTCCAAAAAAATTGCCTGCTGCATGGATGAGCTTAATGTGCAATAAACTCAGCAGTGCAGATGCAAATTTAAGATTTCTGAAAACTGAAATTTAGCTGGAGAACTGTTTGATGGGAGTATCTGTGTAGACACAGCCAGAACATCTCTCTTGATCTTACCTGACTTTAAAGATAACACAGAGTAGAGTGAGCCAGCAGCTTTCAACAGCCTTTTGTATGTAGAAAATGAGGAAGTGAGAATAAAAGAGAACTCTCCTTAGGAACTGGCTTTATTTCACAGCTTTCACAGCATTTAAAATATGATAGTAATAATATTCCTAGCTGATGAGAAAACCACTTTCTCTTTCTTAATTTTAACTACATAAATAAATGATTCTTCTCAACGTGAATTATTGTGTTACAAAAACTGAAACAGCTTTCTAAACCTTTCTCCACCATTATACAACAGAAAAATGCAATACCCCAGGCTGACAGAATCTGAGGGAGAAGGTTGCACAAAAAATACCACCTCTACCAAAGGGAAGGGAGAAATAGGGGAGAGGAAAATGTTCCTCAGCCACTCTAGATGGGATTGTGAAGATTTATTTGGCTCAGAGCAATCTGTAGCCTAGTAAATTCATGTTCAAAAGTGTCACAAACAATAATGTACTACACCTTGCACTACAATGTACAGGTGTCCAAAAGCTATTACAGTCCAGCCACTGCACAAAAATGGTATGAAAGGGATAGTATGGCGATTGGTACCCGAAAACTTTCCTTTCTTTTTATTTTGGTAGAGCTATGAAAGAGCTCCCCACTCTGACAAAATACTACCAAGAGACCAAATTAAATTTTTTGCACCCAGATTTGGCAATTGCTCTTGTCAATAATAACTCGGAGGGAAAGTAACTGTATATTGAAAGCAAGTCCTGAAACTTTTGATAGTTATGATATCACAGGCTCCTGCAACAGATGGATGATTCTGTATTGCTCTATGGTATTAGAAACTTTTACCTCTTTAAAGACTAAAAATGTTCTCTCTCTATCCTTGTTTTGCCAAAATTCACTTTCTTTTTTCTCAGATCTCTGTCAGTGCTTCCTTTCCTCTTCATTCTGGCTACTATTATATTACAGCACTGCTGTGAACTGAATAAATTGTCCTTCCAAGGCTGCTTTGATGAAGCATTTATTTGTTGCCACTGAATATTATGGCACCTGTTAGTATGTTCTCTTTAGGACAGTTTATGTAGTGATATCCAGTGATACAATCATGTTCAATTGTACATACTTCTTAAAGTGGATCACTTTCTTACAATTATGTTGCTTTTGGCCCGAGGTGAAACTTCAAAACATAGAAATAGTTATATTTAAATCTGTTTAGTCCCTAAGAAGAGAACCTACAGTTAGGGATGAACAATATGCTGCCAGTGTTCAAAAAGGGTATAAATGTATCTTCTGTATGCACATACTATATATATATATATATGGTTGACAGTATGAAATATTTGCAACAAAACCTCTTTCGTTCCCTCTTCATTTGCTAATATGCTTAGTCAGTTTTTCATTTTTAGTCAAAAACAGCTCTTTCTGTTGGGAAAAGGATTATTTATGACTTTAAATCATTTAGGTTGGTAGTGGTTACACTGATATGTGAGAACAGAAAAGGTAGCAAAGAGTGTCAGAAGTTCTGAATCTTTCCTGTGTGGAAGGGAAATTGCTTTCGGATTTAGCAACAATTAAACCTGAATATTTCAAAGAAGCTAAAAGGCCTGTGGCACTTATTCCAGCAAAATCTTGTTGCAGCTTTTCTCCTTAAGAAGCCTCCATATGCTGATGCTTAAGATTTTACATGGGTAAACAGATAAACACCATTTATAAAACTAGTGTGAGCTTGCTTCCGTGGTCCAGAGACTACTTGCTAGTCTGAGAATTGAAAGAGATGTCTTTCTTTGGAGATTAGCAGCTGCAGATTTATATGACAAAAATTTAAGAACAGATTAGCTACCTTACAGTGGTTACAACATAATTACTACATCCTAGCCAAGTTAGGACAAAAAAAAATCAGTAAAGATTTTTGTCCTTTACCACAGTACAAAGTGACAGCATTCCTACAGGGTTGGAAAGCTCATCTATGAAAGCATGTAGACCAGGAGTTGGATCCCTTGCACAATAGCACCAAAGCCTTTATTTACTGGTCATCAT
Organism: Corvus brachyrhynchos; assembly: GCF_000691975.1. NCBI lineage: Eukaryota > Metazoa > Chordata > Aves > Passeriformes > Corvidae > Corvus > Corvus brachyrhynchos. The sequence goes on along the minus strand of NW_008237226.1, from coordinate 2,541,061 downwards.
CCACCAAAAATGATAAAGAATAATTTAAACCTGAAAGGACAAGGCTTGCTTGATCCTTACCTGATGCTTTTTGCAACATTTTCAAGTACCAAACATATCACTCAGTTATTTTTTCCATCTCCCAAAAGAGGTCTTAATGCATTTCGTGCCTTGTTTTCACTGAAATTAATTTCTAAAAAAAAAAATAACTGGCATTTATTAAAAGAGACTAGTAGATGCAATAGAGCTAAAGATCTTGACTGGGGTGTGGGGGGGGAGGGTTAATCTCAAGACTTAAGATTTGACCAAGATTTTTCAGTGTCATCTCTAAAAGGGTAAATTTCTCTCCTACAGGATCCACATATGCTATGAAAAAATCAAGTGGGTGGGGAAAAAAAAGAGCTGATAATTTTGCATTTATTGCTCAGATGACAGCACTTGTATTGTTACTTGTCAGCAGTAGGGTTTTTACCTCCCCTTCTCCCTATCCCACTTGAGCCAATCCGTTCCATTATCCCATTTGTCTCTTTGGGAATACTTTCATCGACCACACCTTGTGTAGGTTACACCAAAACCAGTGTTGCACAGACACACCCACAGAGTGTTTGTTAAAAGCTATGTTTTATTGGGATCTTCTCATGAAAGAATAGTTGCATGGGCAATCAAATACCATTGCTGTCTGGGTAGCAGTTAGAATCCCTTGTGAGAGAATCTCTTGTTGTAGATGAAACTACTCAAAGTGCTGTTCTGCTCAGTCCAGAGCAGAACCCAGCTGGGCTGTGGTCCTACTGACCACCTCAGTATATGTATCATCCCTTGTTAGTGATTGTCACATAGTCACAGAATGGAATTATCTCCAACTCCCATTTACAAAACTGTTCTGCATTTGAAGAAACGATTTCCACTATTTATAAGTATCTTATCAATGTCAATTCTGCAAGATGAACCACCCGGAAGGGCCAGATTCTGCACCCATGTTATTTTAAATACAAAATCGTTTTTGTGACATCAGGACTGGTCTGGGGAGAGTCTTCAAGACCATCTGATATCCCCACCTAAACACCTCCTGCAAGAGTTAGATCCTTTGTGGTGAGGGGGATGATGAACTGTATCTGTCACATTGTCTCAGAGCAGCTTGTTGTCTCAAGCCAGTTGAGTGCCTTGTCTGTGCAGGGACATGATGAAGAGTTCCAGGACACCAGGAGCTTGGTGAATTTAGTTCTCTGAATGTGCACACATGGGCAGTCCTGCTATCCAGCTACATCACAATTATAACTATGGATTCTAACTTGAGTTCTGTTCTTCTACCTCACTTACAACCTCAGGTCCATTGCTGCTGCCACATAAGTGGCTTTCTGTGTTTTTGATTAATTTTGTTCAGTCTCTAACAGCCTATGTCAATAGTCAGCACAGATGACTTGCTTGATATTCTCAGAGATTACTATTTGCTCTATGAAACAGAAGAGAACTTGTGATTTGCTTGGGAAGTGGCATCAGCCTTCAGCTGATATTTTAGAAACAATGTTTTCAGTAGTTTTTTAATTAATGGTCAGCAGTTCTATCACAGTACTGAGAAGGGGGAATAAATGCTCCAGTTTAAGTGGTTACAAATTATGTTGATCTCCATGTTACGCACAGAAGTAGTGAAAGCAACCCCCGGGTTGCCAGGATGGTCAACAAATTCATGAATCAGAGTTTCAGCCCAAGGAAATAATTAAACATCCTCAGACTCAAGAAAAAAAATGTATTTTTCATTTTATGGAAAAAGAATTTTATCTGACTTATGAGAAATAAGTAGTCTGTAATGTTTGTGCTTTAATACTCTGTGGTAGCTGATGCACACACTTGTTTCAGAAACAGATCTATGAAGAAGATCATAAATGTCCTGTGCGGCCCAATGTTTAGAGAACCCACCATCAAATTGCTCTTAGCATTGGCTACCATTTCAAACACTGGCACACAGCAGCTTCCCTCCAAAGAGCTGGTTCTCCAAGGCTCCATCCTCAGTGATGCACAGAGCAGGCCAGACTGTGGCAGGAGGATGAAAGCAGTGTGTATGTAAAGTATGTTTCAACAGAAGGAAGTGTTCTTTTGGATACTTTATAAGACAACAGTCGCACAAAGCCTAAATGTCCTCTTTTCCTCAGCCAGACCCATCTGCTGATCATTATTTCAGCCCAATTTTCCCTGGAAATTTTGTTCCTCTACTGGTGTTCTTTGCTTGGTTATGTATCAGTCGACTTGTTGTGCCAGACTGACACAAAACAGAGCTGGCAAGGCAAACGCTCTGCTTACTCTGCTTGTATTTGTGTGTGTGGGGACACGTGTGTGCATTACTGGAAATAAAATGTTTTATTCTCTGCTACTGACATTAGGATAATCTATCCTCATGTATTGAATTTATTGTTTCCTAAGCTTTCTGGAAAGAACAAATGTTTACATTTGATAACACGAACCAGCATTAGCATGTGTCAAATTTGGACAAAAATCTCCTATTGTTTCTACACTATTTGTGAAAAATTTTATAATACTTCCTTTAATGGGATTTGCCTTTCAAGTAGGAACTGAGGAGAAAGCTTAGGATTTTGATTAGAAAACATCTTAAATATTTTCAAACTGGGAGTCAGTGTGTGACGTCCATTGCCACCTGCTCAGTATTTATAGCAATTAGAAATTATAGCACAATTAGAACTCATTATTACTTATGCCCAATCTGTCAAGCAAAACCATCTCTAGGTCTGTGAATTTTCAGTACTTTGGAAAAATCTAAAACTATTTCATAAATAAGAACTTTCAGAAGTATGATTATTTTATATGTTGTAGGATTGCATAGCTTTAACTTACATTGGCTTTGATTCTTCTTTGGAAGAAAGAGGCCTTCAAAGAGAGCATAAATGATCATGTGACAAACAGTGAAATATCTTGTTCTCATACTTCTCCTCACTTCCCCAGATCCTTCCAAGGAACTCATGCCCCTTTTCTCATATACCAGTACAGATTTTATATGAAAAGTGTATCTGAGAGATGAGAATAAGTGAGAGTTTATAGGCATTGATGGAAACTCAGAAATGTCAGGGGGTCAAAAATAGCAAATTTCAACAGGCATTTGGAGTCTGAATGAATGCTTCTTTTGCAAAATTTACCCAGTTTTGATACGGCTGTCTTACAGATTAAAAAAGCCCCAAAATAACAACCCAAAACAGCCCCTCCCC
>NW_008237226.1:2533647-2537855 GCF_000691975.1 Corvus brachyrhynchos | reverse complement strand
TTAGATTGCATCAAAACCTGGTAAAGTTTGCATAACGTTGACTTGGCAGTGCATTGCTATTTTCTCGGAGGAAGCTTTGTATTAAATAATCAGCTTGTTAAAAGAATGCCATTTCTCTTTCGTTAGCTCTAGTTTCCTATTGCATACCTCAAAAACCAGCAGAGTCATTTTCTGTATACAAACTTCAGTCATTCTAATTTTAATGGGATTCAAAAAGTGCTTCTGATGGTGGTTTTGAATGCATACTAACTTGTGAAATGAACCCTGGAGTAGTTTTCTTTTGCTTTCAAAGGAATTATTGCTCTGAGCATAGGAGTTAACGCAAAACCTTGTGGGAAGACTCTTAAGTCATAGTCTGATTCTCCTGTTGATTTCTCTGATATACTTCCTGAAGTCCTATGTGAGAACACAACGAAGAGAATTTGATAGGCTTCAAATTTTAAAAAAAGTCTCATTTAAAGGAAAATTTTGTAAAGGCAGAATGTCAGCAGATCTAGAGAAAGATTCTTATTTACAGAAGCACATGAAGTCATAGAATCATAGGATAACTTGGGCTTGGAAGGGACCCTTAAGATCATCTAATTTGAACCCCCTCTATCTGTATATAGAGATTGGCTTAAAAAATCAGATATAGAGAAATGATGTGAACCTTCTTTAAATCTGGCTAGAGTGAAGAGCCCAAAATGATGGTAGTAGGGGGCAAGGTCTCATACCTTATACCTAGTGATGAATTTATTAGCACAGACATAGGCATCTAAATCTGTAGATCTCAGCCTATTTGTACTACTTCAAACACTGTCATAGTGACTGAGCTTACACTATGAAGTTCTAGGAATACAGAGAAGAAAACCATGTCCTGTAAATAACTGATTTGGCTTGTAAGATGAAATAACCTTTTTTTAAAATATGAAAATGCAGTTTAGGGACAGATGATAACTATTGTAACAAAAAGCTTTGGTCGCATGTGTGGCATAATGGTCCCTGCTGCTATGGCAGTGGTTGCAACCGATTGGTAAGATACTGTCATATAGCCAAGCAAGAGTCACTTGTAGGTACTGGTTTTACTTTTAGATCCAAAATATTGTAAGAAACTGGACCAAAGAAATTAAAGCAATCTTTATATTTGATAATAATATTTCCAAAGAAAAGTCTTTTAAATATTACCTAGGACTTTGATGACGTCTGTGAAGATAGCTGTAACAAAATTACAAAGTAACTCTTGGAGAACAGCACATGAAAAAGCTCCTCAGAAGAAGTAGTTAGGAATCTATTTAGAATTTGAAGTCAGAATTATTTTTAAGATACTTATTTTCTTTGTGTTTCTAGGCGCATCATATATGTGGCTGATACTTCTGACAGTGTAAAGGTTTGCTTTATTGATATCCTGTGAACAATGTACACTTTTCATGCATGCTATAATTCCTTTAATATATTCTACTACTTATGTCCAACAGACTAATGAAACAGGCTCTTACCATTTAATAAAATGTAGTTCAGTGAGATTTATCCTGCTGGAGAAGTTTCACTGTGAAGTGAATATATACTAGAGGGTTCCAGTCATAGAGACCCCTTTTAATAACGTCTTCCGCCAGGCTGAGCACCAGAGCACCTCTGATCAAAGAGGGGTCAAAGATTCACACAAGGAAGAAAGCATGCAAGCAACTAGAACCTGCATTACTGTGATCTGTATGTGATCATTTACTGAGCTTCTATTCCTGTAACTTTCACCCAATACACATGTGTACACAGCAGAATGAGCTCGGTTAAAACAGCAAGCACATGTCATGGTGTCCTGCTTGGGAGCTATTGCTAGGGACTGACTGGAAGCAGTGGATGCTGGTAAATCAGGGTGAAGGCCTCTGAGAAATTTTCTGCTTCTCCCAGGGTTAAACAAAAGTGCAGGAAACTACATGGTAGTTTTCCTCACAGTTATGGGTCAAGTAGAGCTTCAATAGTCCAGGAACTGGACACGTAAGATTTACTGTGGACTTCTCTTATGTGAAGGCTGCAATTCCTCTGTGATTATTTTATTTTCCATTTCATGCCTTCCTAGTTATGTTTGGATTCATTAAACATGAAGCCTACACAGCTAAGCCTGAAATGACTGTGTGCTGGAAGTGATGTTACTAATTGCTATTACTGTTGCTAATGGCTAAAGAAAAACTGCTAGACTCACAGGCCGAAAAAAGGAAATCGGATATTTTAAGAAGACTAATGCAGATTAAAACACAGTTAATAAGCCTCATGTGAAAAGCTTATATTTAAATTAAAAAAGTCATTTTCTTGTGGAAATTAGCATTCCATTTAAAGGCCTGTTTGCTTGTGTCTTTCTATAACTAAAAGTGGACTATATTTAGGGCCTTCACAGTAAGAGCAGAAGAGTGAAAAAATGTCATAAAAGGTTTACTCTTGGTAAAGAACCTTCACATTTGTACCTGTTGGATCAATAGAATTTATAGAATTAATATGTTTCTACAAAATGAAAAATTATTATTTTTTTTATTATATCAATCTCCATACGCTGTAGGGGACTTTGCAGTTTTATTTTCCCTTTGCACGTGGAAATATGAGTATTAATTTGACTCATGATCTTACACATTTTTAGGTATTTGTTAATTTATTTTAAATTTTATTAGTCTCCTGCAGAATTTTGGATTCTGGAAAACAGCAGAATTTATGATTTTATGCCTATGTAGGAGCATGGGAATTGCTTGTAAATCTGACACTATTTACGGGATTTCAGAAGCAAATCCACTGGGAAACAAAACACATGATGAAGGGGGGAGACTATAGACCAGTAAGAGAGCAGCTGTTCAGAAAACATTTCTGAGAACAAGTTTCCTATTGTCCAAAAAGCTGTTTCATACAATAGCAAACACCAGTGCTCAGAACAACTAGAGAGAGAACTCGCGGAAGAAATACAGAAGAGAAATCCCTGAGGACTGACTCCCTGGGAACTGGAGACTCTCACAGAGAAAGCCCTCATGGAAATGAACTTTCACGACAGTGCTCTTTTTAAAACTTCAAAATGCATTTTTCAGAGTTTCTCTTAACACACTGTTGGTGGCTTAAGATCTTTCAGAACAGTGTAGCAGATGGGAAAGGAGAAGAGAGAAGAGGATAAGAGAGTAGAGAAGAGAAAAGGAGAGGAGAGAAAAGGAAAGAGGGGAATAATCTAGAGGATTTGCAGATAGTCTTAATTAGTCCCTTTTTCTCTGTCTTACTTTCAGAGTACATGCGAACATCTTGACGCATACTTATTTTCTGATATGCATTAATGTGCAAAATGAATACATACCTTAAGATACTTTTATGTATGTATTTGCACAATTTGCATCAGTCAATTGAAAATGAAAGGTGCATTCTCTGTTCTGTTCTTGTATGGTGTTCTGTATGACCAGTAGCTCGACGCTTCTCCACTGCAGGGCACAATAAATTCACAGACACGCCTTACTTCTACAAGTGTTCTGTCTATCCTCTGCTGGCAGATGGCCAACTGGCCAGAGAGCAGTTTCAGAGCTGAAGACCTCAGAATCTGTAGAGCTGAAACAAGTTCCTGTGCCATATTCCTCCCCTGTAGATGAGGTGAATCAGGTTCAGAAGTCCCAAAAAGTATTTAACACTGCTAATGTTGGTACAAGAAACTGAAAGAGCACAGAGAATTCAAAAACATTCTGTTTATCCAGTTACTGCTTGCAGCAGATCGTAAATGCACATAAATCAATGAAAAGAAGTGAAAAATAATTTTCCCTCTACAAATACATGCTACTTAGAGAATCCTGAGAGAAATTCCTGAAACAACTCAGTACAGCAGTATGTTCTACAGAAAATTAAAACCAGCTTGTAGTAGGGTCACAATATCAATAGAATACGTGATGGTAGAAGGCATCTCTCTGATATTCAATACTCTGTGTAACAGTGGTTAATATCACAACAGAATATTTTGATAGGTCTGAAGAACCTAATGTAAAAGACTGAGGAATCTTTTCCTGGTTTGGAAGAAAAAAAATTCAAGATGGCCCAAGAGAGTACCTCAGAAGGCAGGAAAACTCTTCCTTCAGCTATGCTGAATGTGTGATGTAATTTTAAATATTAGAAAAATACTTGTGCAAGAAGTAGAGGGCAATCTGTTGAAGCAAAAATGAAGATTTCTGTGATAGTTTTCCTTTCTGAAAAGGTGAAAGATAAAATCAAACAGCAACATGTAG
>NW_008237226.1:2515788-2533622 GCF_000691975.1 Corvus brachyrhynchos | reverse complement strand
TAGGGAAACTGCAATAGTGCAATTGGAATAAACCAAAGGATGCAACACCTGGAAGAGAGAAAAAGGAATTGTAATTAGCAAACATGGACTCATACCTTTGTGGCCAGATGTGCTCTGTCCTTAGATGACCAGTGTGAAATGCAGCAGTGTTTTAAATATTTGTATGTGGCCAGAGACACAAACACAAACTTGCACTGCTGCACTCCTGGAACAGCAAAATTTTCAGAACTCTGTATTCAAGGTAAGATAATAAATTCTGCTGTGAGACAAAATATATTAGCTCTGTTCTATGATCTGATAACACAGTCATGTGGTTTTCAGATTGAGATAGGGTCATGACTCCCCAGGTGAGAGCACAGCTGGAGATCTAGTGTTGCCTGCAGTATGCACTTGTCTGTCTGTTCAGGGGAAGGTTAATGGTGCAGTGGAACAGAAAAGTTTCTGGGCTTGGCAGTTCTTCCTTTAAGATCCAAGGGAATTGCTTGTAAAGCTGGGATGATCTCACTGAACTTACTACAAAACTGGAAGTGAACATTGCAGTATCCCATTTAGAAAGCTATCACTGTAGACAATGTCTGTTTCTTTTAAAAGAATGATAAAGAAGGGTATCATCACAATTTTTCAGACTCTTGTGATGACACATATGTCTCTTCTGTGATTTACACCAGTACATTCTTGATTAGTTTTACTCTTTTAATGAGGGCTGCTCCAGGCAATCCACATTTTTAAGCATTGATAACTCACCATGCACAACACACACCAGGTATTAAGACACAATTACAGTAACTTTGCATTTTAAAAAAATCTTTCTATTCTCAGTGGATACATCCTGAACTCTAACATGACTTCCAAAAGTAAGTATTCTACTTTCTTTTTGCTTTTTAACACATTTTTGTTGTTAAGATAAATCTTGAATTTACTGTCATTAGACAAGAAAATAAATAAAAGCTACACCACTTCTACTTGAATCTTCAAGGGTAACTCAAAAAAACTCAGTAAAGGCATCATTCTGTCTTCCAAACTGTTGTTGGAAGTCATGATACATACCTGATAGCAGATGAAGTTAGATCTGTTAGTGGCATTCCTTTTAAGTGTCTTATTTTAAGAGAATTTCCTCTTTCATTTATATACGAATTTTGATTTGCCCTGTGAAGTCCTCTTTGAAGAATTCATTCTCTGCACCACCAGACAACCATAGAAAAATGAAATGAACTGGGTTAGTTATCTTAGCCAAACATTGTTGTTGAGAATATCAGGACTTTCTTTCTAAATCTTTTATCACTGCTTTGGTTCAGGAAAAGTAACCTTTTTGCTTCAATCCAACAACAGATTCTTCATTCTTGAAAAACTGTTGTTTTCTAGAGAACACACAATGTGATGAAACTGTCAGTGCTCAGTAAGTGAGCTTAAAATCCTGACATAGTTTGTTACTACATGGAAAGAAAAAGTCTGATTATCTTTTTAGGCACAGGACTGAATCAGAACTTCAGAACTGCAGAAGGGTAAAGTCAAGTAGATATAAAGTCAGCTGTGATTTTTCATCATCTTGAAACTACCCACCCCATTTCGACAGAAAATGCTGCAGATGTAATTTTTTTTTTCTTTTGTGCATAATTAATAAAGGTTGTAGCTGAATATCTACAGAACTCATCAGACTTACAAGGACTCATGTCTCACCTCTGTGTAGGGAGAATCTGTTCTAAAGGTAACCTTTTTTTGAAGTTCCCATGCCATTAGAACATTTTTTATTCTGATATGGGACGATCTTATGTTATGGATGATATTAAAGGTAAAGATGTTACTGAATCTAACATTGAAATCCATGTGGTCCGTTTTGGGGTATATGAGCTATGTGGCCATGAGCACCATTCTTCTCTTCTCTGGTGAAGAATTGTGCCAGTATGCTCTACATACTCTGTTGACTCTACTAGATGTTTTGCAAAAGGTACAAAGGAATGTAAAAGAAACCCCAGATAAGTAGCACCGTTGATATGTCGCTATAATGAAGCTGACCTATTATGCAGAATAGGAACAATAATGTGGTTTGTTATTTAGAAAAGAAAATAGACGCTTGATATTTTATTATGGATAGGTTGTTACTGAGGATTGCTTTGGTTAGTGAGGAAATGCAAGATGAATCTGCAATAGCAATTGCATTATAAGCACTAGCAGGAACTCCACAAGACAGATTTATGAAGCTGATAAAAATCTGTCACATTGTTTAATAAGTTAAGTTCTAGGAAATGAAGTTGAGACATAATTTTTACTGAATTCTGTATTCAATTTCCATTTTTAAATTGTTTCCATTTATAATCAGGTCTATCTCCATCTTTCCCTTATCCTTCATCTAGGCGCAAACCAGTCTCTTCCCATGCTATCCTCATCCAACAGCTCTCAGGACTCACCCTATTAAGCCCCTGTCTGTTCCTTGGCCCTACCTAATCTATCCTAAGAGCTGTTCCTTGCCTGAAATTCCTTCCCTCCATTGCTGTTTCTCCCTCTTTGCACTGAAGAGACAAAATAAGTGGACAGCACAGGCACTTTCAGTGGTTAAATCTGATTCTTAAGAACTTTGTTTCCAAGTTGCCAGGAGTGTATTCCCCCAAGAGTAAGGCTCCTGTGATGGCTGATGAGGCAAAATTGAAACTCTGGAAAATTAGGAAACAGCACCATGGGTTGTTCATTCATTAGATGCCTCAGTTATCAGTGACAGCTATGTCGTATATCTCTGAGAAAGTCACTTAGGCAACACAGGGGTCTCAGACACCTGAAGGTATCTCAGCTAACAGTTGATGAAGTCGGCAGAAATGAATCAGTGCAGGCAGATGAAGGTGCACTGTCTGGCTAAGAAGCTGGAGAAGGAGCTGTTTGCTCACAGATGTGAAGGCCTGTGTCTCTGATTTCACAAAGAGGCCTGCAGGAACAGGATCCTATACATGCTCAGCTGTTCCCAAGTTTCTGGAAAGAAACAGCAGTCAAGGATGTCTCCTTTCTTGCTGGAGAGGATTTTTCCCTTTTCCTTCTGATGCACTGTAGAATTGTCTTGGGGATTTTGTTCAAAATTAGAGTGGTTTATGATGAAATATTGACCTGTTTTCTTACTATGAAAAAATAAAAATGTTCTCTCCAGAAGATAGTAGCATTTCAGGGATTTTTATGTGAAACTAGGTATTTATTTTCAAAATAAAATAGAGAAACATTTAAAATCTTACGGTTTTGACTTGGCATAATTACATTTTCACTAATTTTAGGCAAAATGCAGCATCAAATCTATGGACATTTGGACAAATTTTCTGCTGTGATTTTTCCTCAGAAACAGAGAATACAATTGTACCATTGCAAGATAGGGTAAGTGGAGAAAGTACATGTTACTTTTAGAGTTTACTGATGCATATCATGGTGTCAAATGCTAAACTCATTTTCTGGAATGTGAAATGTTGAATTGCATTTGGATTTGTGTTGGAATGAAAAGTGCTCTTCCTGCAAACACTGACATGCAGGTACCAAGAGAATAAAGCTAGGAAGATTTGGCCCATTATGATGTGAAGTTCAGTACTGAGACATGAAAATCTCCAAAAAAGCTTGATGTAATCTTGTATCAGTGTGCAAGAATGCTTCAATCTGTAAGCTAGTGTTGTCCTGGGACACCAGGACACCAGAAATCCAAATATTCTAATGTATATTGCTGTAAATTTAACAGATGACTAATGATAAATCCTGACTCAACAGCTATTAAAGGGAATTCATTGAAATGCATTATAAAATAAGTATCAGTGCCTGGGCTATCTAAATCATAACTCTAAGAGTGGTACCACAAGTTGGAACTTTTCTGTGGGAGACAGGTTCCTTGGTGGGAAGTGAGGGAAATGCTGTGATAAGGAAAAAAAGAGAAAGCAACAGCTGATGAAAAGATCTGTTGAATCAGAGAAAATATTACAGTAGAAACGAAGAAGGCAAGAACACTTATGGTAATAAATCAATCAATCAATCAATCAATCTCCCACCAAAGAGAAGCTCAAGCCCAAAACACAAGAAAGAGTAGAGAGAGAGAGGAATTTGAGGGAAAATGAGGCCAGTGTGCAGAAGGCTGTGTGAGATGATGGGAACAGAAGGGAAAAAGATCTGCAGACAGAAGGCAGAGCAGAAGGGAAAGGACTGAAGAGACACACCATCAGTAACAGGAAGATCTGTGTGACTGGCGACTCTTTGTAAGAAAAACTGACAAATCTGTCATCAGACCAGCCCCAGAAAATGGAGTGGTGCCCTGTCAGAGTCACAACCACAGCAGCTGGGGTTGAGACGATCTGGCAAGAGGGATCCATGTGAAGCACTGCCACATTATTGCTGGGATGAGTCCAGGAAAACATGGCAGAGTGGGAAAGGCAAAAGGCTTCTTCTTACAAAGAAAACCCCAAAACCAAACCAAACTAAAAAAACCAATATGTGATCCTTAGAACAGCTGCAGTTTCTAGGTAAGATTTTACATGATGAAGGACTGGTGTCATAAAGATCTGTGGATGCTCAGTCACTAGGATTCACTGAAAACTTCTTGAATGGTGACTATTCTGGAAAATTAGGGTCCTAAAATAAGACTGCTGCTAAATAAAACATTGAATTATGACACTGGATCTGCAGAAGTTGTTTGCGGTATGTGGGGAAAGAGAAGATAGAGTTGAGTTATGGGCTGTGGGACACACCTGCAGAGGCACATGGCAGCACAAAGGAGCACATGGCAGCACAAAGGAGCGCATGGCAGCACACAGAGGCTTGTCTCCACTGGACCCTGGGCGGAGGAGGTGTCACACTGCAGACCCCTATGGAGAGGAGCCTGCTGGGAGCTGACAGACGGGTGAACAGTGAGTGATCACCCCATAGAAGGGCATTTAGGAAGCGTGTTACTGATGTGGCAACATGGGATAGGTCATGTAGTGAGAATTGCCATGTAAGGAAATACTGTGCCTTGAAAAAGTGTATGAAACCAGCTTCTTTCTTTTGAATAAACGATTCAGATTCCCTGCCGGTCTGGGTCCGTGTCTCGGTCACTCACAGAGGTAGAAGATATCAAATGACCAGGTTTAAGGTGAAAGAATATATTTGAGCTTTGGAAATTTGTTTTTTCAAATGAGAGTGATAATTTGAAGTTTCTGCTTCTTCTACAGCATTTGAACAGCATAGAGTGGTATCTCAAATAATGCATGGTGAGTCCCCCAGCTGGGAAACCCTGGCTAAGCAAGGAAACACAGCAAGGAGCCTGACCATCACAGTGGGCTTGGTAGAGCCCTAGGGGCAATGGCATCGAAAATGTGTCCTCTCCGCTCCTGAAAAATAAACTTCGCTCTCCCTGTGAGTTATAAGCCTGAAGTGCAGGTGCTACAATTCAGATGTGCCATGTGCCCATTGCGAGATGCCCCATTTCTTTCTCAGGTTAGTAAGTAGTTCCACTAAAACATAATGAAAATTATTATACTTTTTGAAACCAGAAACATTGGCAGTTACCTTGAGTCCAAATGGTTTAGAAAGACATTTTCCTTCCTGGATAAAAGACAAAGGTGATGGAAACTGAAAGATGCTACATGCAGGAAGTGCTAAGTCAAGAACACAAAAAAAATTTTAAAGAAATTTGCAAGGGCATTTGCTGAATTTGAGTACAGAGTTATTTTTTCTGGAGCTTATGTAAGTGGTGCTCTCTCCATGTGTGCTTTTGTCTAAATATCTCACAGCAGAAGGGCTGTTTTCAGCCAACATTTTCTGACTGTCTTGAAGAGCAACTACAGCATTCAGTATGTCATGTTCCCTATGGCTCAGAGGCTTCCTGGTAAGTCTGGCTCACACAATGTTTGTCTGCTGGTCACTTAATTGAGCAACCACCGGAACCACTTCTGGTGACTCCTGAATCACAGTCTGTACTCACTCTATTTAAAAAAAAAGTGGTTCTTCCCCATCACTATTTTGTTTGTGCCAGGCTTGTTTTGACTTTAACCCAATCTAGGCCAAGGTGAGAAGCATCAGCTTTAGACACCCTATGTGCAAACCTCCTGAGAGACAACAGGTGTGTATCAGGAACCACGGGAAGCATAAAATCATTACTAATGGAGACAGCACTGATTGAATCTACATAGGTGTTTTGCTACAGATCTCCTCCTGTTTCTTGTTTACAGAGAGGTATTGTTGTGCATAAACTAGAATCCTGTTTGAGGAAAACCAAACTAGGTCACTTCAATGGCATGTTGTTCTTATTTGCAGTTTTCAATACAAATTTCTCCTTGACCTTCAATAAAACTGCATCTGTGTACAGTGATGTATAAGGCTGTCCAGGATGAGGTGGGTTTATCCATCAAAGTCTCTAATGTTCTTTTTATCCTGTCCCAGGACTGTTCCTGCTTCATAATCTACAGCATTTGCCCTGGATGTGGATGACCTGAATATTAAGCATGTAGAGGATCAGAACTAGCTGTTGTGGTGCATAGCCGAGGGATTTGGTCCTCAATTTGTCTCAGTTACATGTCCAAACCAGTAGGTTAATCTGACAAGTTTCCCTCTTCCTCTCATTTACCACAAAACTAATCTTGAGCCTGAGCAGTGTTTTACTTTCCCATGCAAATTTAGAGTCTGACAGACTATTTATGTCCCAAGAGGCAGTTCCCACACACATCTGTTCAGGTGTGTAGGACTCCAATGCTGCTCACATCTCCAGTGTCTTCAGTGCTGAACTAAATCCTGCTAGACCAATTATTTGCCAGCTACAGTATAGTATCTTTAACAAACATATTATACTCTTTTTCCAGTGTTTTATGTGTTCTCCATGTGCTTATGTGGCTATTAAATGTACATTTGTAGCTTTGTTTTTAACTTCCTGTTTAATAAAATGTCAGCAGTACAGCCCTTCCCTGGATTTTGTGCTTACTTTCTTAAATAATAGAACAACAGAAATGAATATCTGTTTTGCTAGTTCTTGTCTTTTCTGTATTATCCAAACCAGAACACTTCCAGCAGGTTTGCTGTGGGGTTTTTGGGTTGTTTTTGTTTTCGATTTTTTCTTTTGCTTTGTTTTGCTTTGGGTTGGGTTTTTGTGTGTGTGTGTGGGGGGTTTTTTCCCCTGTAATTGTCACTAAATCCTTATCTTTTGGCCAATACACAGGACTACGATGAATTATTTCTGCTGAAAGGGAAACTACTGATCTGCATCAGGTAATTCTCTGCCACAATCTGTTACTGTTTGAAAGACTATGAATGATTTTCTGAAAGCAAGAGAAGTTGTTTACTCTTTCATAGGCTGTCTTTTGTATGTTCTGCTCTGCTCTTGCAGCATTGCAGTTACCAGGGACCTAAGCATTTTCCAGACTGCTGCAGTGGTAGAGTTCCCACCCTGTGATGCTGTACTGATTGCCCTTTTCCCATATTCCCCATATGGCTGCATGTATCCTTGCCTTGTCAGAGGCAGCCTCACGACCATTCTTTCACTCTCAACTGCTTTTTTTCCTGCCAAGAACAGCAGCACACAACTATAACCAATAAACCACTTCATCCCAGTGCTGGTAGCCACTTTCAAGTTAGGGTTGTTGGTATCAAACCAATGGACTGCTGGATCCAGAGGGAAGGAACAGCTCAGGAACTGGTGCCCATCTTTCACATGGGCAGTACCAAATTACTAAAATATAATTCCAGCTCATTTTGGTTAGCGTGGCTTAGACTTGGAATTTGCTGACTTGAGTGACTTCCCGCTGCCTTTAGTTACTGCTGTATCAAGGGATATCTAGGGATGGTACACAGACACCTATGAAGCTGAAGAAAACCTGTGCTCATTCAAGATCAATAATTCACTCACTGATAGTCATTAAACCCTTTCACAAAAATTCTTCCAGCTCAATTTTGTGCATCACCTAGATGGAATTCTAAATTGTAGACAGCCTATACAATCCATCTGTACCGCCAAATATTACTTATAAAAAAGCATCTAAAATTGGTATAAAAATCCATCTACTGACAAGAAATCAATTTAAAAGGCCAGACAGTACTGATGGAATCAAAGAATACCCTTACAGTGTTTGGCTGCAGCCAGTTTAAGACTACCTGCATCTCAGCTGAGTTGAATGTTACTTATTTCACTCAAAGTACTCCCTGTGAAAGCTTCTCTTGTGCCATATTCCTCAGTTATATCTCTTTTTTTCTGGACACAATTCTGCTTCCTGGCATTTTTCAGATACTGTATGTGCTGGTTTAACACCAGGTAGGAATTAAACCGCAAATAAGCCTCTCCCCCTCATCCATCCCCCGCCAGGGAGAAAGGGACAAAGGCAGAGACAATGGGTTGAGATAACAATATATTGGAAGCAAACGGCAATGGAATAAGAAATGCACAGTAACAACAACACTAATAAGGGAAATATACATAAGAGATGGTGATTTACACACAAAAGGTGTTCACCCCTTGACTTAGTCCTGCATGACTGCCAGGGCAAAGACAAGATGGTGGATGCTCTCTGCAGCTGGCTCTCCCCATCCCTGAGACCAAGACAACAGAAAACAATGACTGACAACCCCTCCACAACCCAGGTTGTCCACATTGTGTCATTCCCAGATGGCTGGGCTCGGTCGTGGTTGGCAGTATTTAGCTCAACTCAACCCTGCCTCCTGGCTCAGGCTCAGCTCTGCTCCTCTTGACATGGCTTGGGTTTGGCTCCTTTCAGCTTAATTTGCTGCTTCAGAGCAGCATCTGCAACTCAGCTGTGCTCTTCCAAAGGACTTAAAGGGACAGGAAGGGATGGGCAGCGGTGGAAGAACAAAGTCTGCAGGGCTGGGCCCAGCATCTGCAACTCAGCTGTGCTCTTCCAAAGGACTTAAAGGGACAGGAAGGGATGGGCAGTGGTGGAAGAACAAAGTCTGCAGGGCTGGTCCCAGCAACTTCCCTGAGGAAGAAACAGAGGAAAATGGCGCTGCTCCCACAGCGCATCACTGCCCCCGAAAGCACATCCCCATGCTGACATAACGGTATAGGCAGGGATATGGCCACACCCACACAGCTGTAGCCCCGCCCACAGAGCCCTAGGCCCCACCTCATGGGCGCACCAGGGCTGCCATGTTTGTTGCGTGGCGTGGGGGGCGCGGCTCAGCATGCCCGCTCTGCTGTGGCAGTCTACACTGGACATGCCTGACATCCCTGCCATCTCGCTGCCCTGTGCATCTGCTACTTCAGGGCTGCAGGCAAAGTCTGAGTCCTCAGATTTTTCCAAAAAGATTTCTGGATGGAAAAAGATGACATGTCCTGGGACACACAAACTCAGGAGTCCTATACTTTGTGTTGCATTTCCTCCCAATCCACGAGGTGTGAATTTTCTATTTGGAAGGATGCTATCTTCCAAATATGGGAATTAGACTGTTCCTGTTTTTGAAATGATGTCCCATGACGACTTCTGCCTGTAATTTCAAACACGTCACACTAACTTAAGATTTGGTCTCCTGGAACCAAAGACATGTTTCTTTCGTGATCTGTATACGTCTGTACTCTGCTCAAAGTAGGCAAAGAACTGACTTAAAAACAATCTGCAGAACTGGGCAGATGAGAAGTTTTTATCATCTTGCATTTTGATGCAGTACTTTAACTTCTTGCATTTGCATTTGGGGATTGTCATCTCTGGTGTGGTGGCCAGCTTATTCCACGACAGAGCCAAAAAAGCATGCGTTAATCAGAAAGGTGAAAAGGGCTCATAAAGGTATGAGTTAAACTTATTTTTAACAGGATTCTAAATTCAAACAAAGTGCAATACGATGTCTTTGAGCATTGAATAGATTCCAGTTACAGTGAAATGAACTTGAAGAGCTACACCCATACTATAATTGGTACCTATTATGTAAAATTTGTCCATAATTTGGTGTTGAAAAGACCTTCTAAAGCTAAGTAGCATTGTCTCAGGAGAACAGTAAAAGGTACATCCTTTTGATGAGGCAGTTTCCTATCTGTTAGTGAACATCTACAAATCCTCTCATCTACAAATACCAAGTAACACAAATCTGAGCTTGCTTTTATAATAGTTTAGAGGTATTCAGTTCCAACTAGAGGCAAGAGAGGTGCAATGACTTGGTGTGTGTCTGACATTAGAAGTAAGTATTTTGGTGCATAAGCCTGCAGGTTTCTGCAGGAGCTGTGTGAATGCAACAGCAGGTTCTGATCCCTTAAACTTTTTCTGAGACCTGTGTCAGCCTATAAAATATAGGGTAAAGTTGAAAATAAAGTTTTAATTAATAGTTATCATTTCTGAGACTGCTTCTGACAAATCTTGACTTGTTAAAATGGGTCATTGTTTGTGAAACTGTAATTAAAGTCATTCTGTGTGGTCCTTCTTGCCCATTTCTCAACACAATCCACTGCTGTCTTCCCAGTCCCTACTGTTTCCTCTTTGCATGCCCACACATGGTCATCACTACTTTTTGTTATATTCTACATGACAGCTACATGCTCATGCCACCTCATTCCCAACCTTTTCAGTAGAATAAGTCTGGTTGTTTGTATTTTTGGTTTTTTTTAAGGAATGTTGAGGGATAGTGTTACGATCCAGTTTAAACCCAGAAGAGCAAAGCAAGCTAAGTCTCTGTGCACAAACCGGAAAGAACTTAGAAGGTTCAAAATATTCCCAGAAACGAGATTAAAACCAAATGAGGTTAGATGTTGTTGCCAAAAAATGGATGTATTTTATTTAATAGTAAAAGAGGCAAAGAAAAGGGAAGAGAAAAGAGAGAGAGGAAGAAATAGAAAAAAGAAGTGTGCGTGGGGGGTGGGGGAACAGGGAGAGGTGACAGGGGTTAGGTGGAAGCATATCACCCATCCAGGGGTCCCAACGACATCTCGTTGCTCCCCTCCATCTGTTCTTCTGGTGGTGAGGGTCCCCCGTCACCGCCACATGCCAAAGAGTACAGAATCTCATGGATTTATGTACACTTTGGGCCAGATGGGAACGCCCACGTATCTCCCCTTGCAGGGCCCAGCTTGACACACTGTCCCTTGCAACACTGAGGGTCTGTTGCATCATCTCTGGTGCTCTGGTGCAGGGTCTGGGGGCCCCTGTGATGGGCCATGTCACCCCCTTCTGCTCCCTGGTGAGGACCCCTCAGCTGGGCTCTGCACAGTGGAGGATGGGCAGTCACTGCGCATCTGATCAGAGGCTTTTCTAAGATACCCAAAGCCTCTCCTCCCCCCCGCCCTTTGGTTCAAAGGTCTGTTCAAGCCTGGCAGCTGATAGCCCTGGGGCTGTGGTCCTCATCTTGGAGGTGTTAAGCCTGTGCTTTGTCAATGTCCCCAGCCCTGAGTTGTTACTTTATCTTATCTTCATCAGCAAGCGGTGTAAGGCCGAAGTCAGGGCTCCATTCAGGGTGTGGTAGTCTTCTCTGCAGCTTTCGTAATACAGTTTTAAAAGTCCTTCAAGAAAATGTTTAAGTCATAAACTATAATATTTGAGTCTCTGACAGATAGGCAGGTGTGTCTCACTTTACATGGGCAGGAGAGTGTGCTGACCAAATACTAAATACATTGCACAAGCTGAGTACAGGAAACTACTGTGCCTCAGAGGACTCAGAAGTGGAGACGCAGTGCATAGGTTCCACTAATCTCCAAACTCAAGTGTCATGCTAAAGGCTGGATTGTACTATGCTACACTGCTACAGACCTGCACAATCCACAAGTGAATACAGATGGCATTTATCTCATCAGGAGAAAAGGTTGGTCAGTTTAAATAGTTACCCAGCTAAACTGATTTTGAGCACCCTTAGGCAACTGATTAAGAATGTTCTGCTGTACATTTTGGTGTCAGGAAAATGGCTAATGTGAGCATTGTCTCTTTTAGTCCATTAGTCTATAGCACCTTGTCAAACACCAATTGGACTGATTCTGAATGGCGTCACTCAGATGAGCTGGGCTGGGAGAAAAGCACCATCACCTTCTAAAATGGAACAGTCTGGCTCATTTTGCATATTGCAGGTTCCTTGCTGGCCATTTCTGTGTCTTACCAAAAGGTCATCCTTGAAAAAGGCCTTTCTTCAGCAATTGGTGACACCTCAGTATCTTGCATTAATTGTGAGTGTCTTTAAGTTGGACAAAAGTAACCTGTCTTCCTTTCATTTTCTTAATGTAAACTACCTTATACATGAAAAATTACTTGGCCCCAATTATAAAACTACATAGGGCCAATGCCCCATGAAATGAATAGAAGTACTCTGGCCCCAGTGGGTCTTTAATCAGTCTCATCTGGCAGACAGCCAAATAGTAAAAATAGTTTGCTGATCCCTCATGATTTACTGTTCTGTAAAAAATGAATATTACTTTATTTTGGGGAAAATAGAAGGCAAAAAAGGGAGGAAGGAGAATATAATTTGATATTACTGCAGGAGAAAGAAAAGTGAGGAAGAAGATTGTAAAAAAATGTCCTGGCAAAAATAAAGTTTCTCCTTATACAAATCACACTGAACAGCTACCATACATTTCAGAGAATGAAGCTACTTTAATTAATTACAGAATACTTATACAGTGTTTTGCTGATCAGTAATGAAGATTGTTGAAGAAAAATTTGCTAAGTTACATGATATCTTGACACTTGTGTGCTGTTTGAAAAAATCATCCTGTCACAGAAGGATGCTAATGACTTAACAACCTAAAGCTTGCCAGCTCCTGAATCCTTGATGTTTAATCTAGATAAATGTGCTTGTTTATATAGCTGTGTAATCAATGCGTGTAGTAGAATTATGGTGCTATGCAACCATTAGCTATATTTACATAAATATTATGTTTTATCAGTGGACAAATGTATGCTAGAATGTATCACAGAAAGAAATTTAGAATTTTAATGAGAACTTTTTACGGCATATTGGATATCTATAACGTATAGTGTAATTTTTCGTAAAGCTTCAGGAGTCATTGTAGCAAATTGATGATTTCATACAATTCAAAAATTACCTGGCTTGGGAAATTTGAACTTTCTCAGTTATTTCTGGTTTTTGTACTTTGAGCAAAACTGTTTCTGGCTGGATATTTCTCAAAATAGTAGAACTTCTGTTCTATATTTGTCACTTGTTAACATATGCAATTAGCATGTTTTTGGAAGAGCTGTTGGTATGGGCGTTGGAAGTATATGTTTCTATGAACTAGATCATAGGAATAGAAAATCATATTCAAGAACTAAGGTGAAAGCTATGACAGGGGAG
The DNA here is from genome assembly GCF_000691975.1 of Corvus brachyrhynchos. Lineage (NCBI taxonomy): Eukaryota > Metazoa > Chordata > Aves > Passeriformes > Corvidae > Corvus > Corvus brachyrhynchos. The sequence continues at coordinate 2,520,434 of NW_008237226.1, read as the reverse complement.
GGATTGTTACTTAAAGCCTGAAATGTTAGTTGCCATTGAGATCTGCACCAGAGCTTTTTCAGTTTTAATTTAGAATATACAAAACTGGATCAACTACTTCATAATATAGCTAGACATATTTATACAGTTGAAGACATAGAAGACAATATTTTTATTTGTGAGGAAATAGTCTGAGAAAAGAGAAAAATTGATTGGAGTAGATGAATTGCAGATAGTAAATTTATTAGTAATGAAGCTTAGCAAAGGAACACACATGCATTAGAGCAAAGTTGGTAAATAGATAAAATGAGTAAAGTGGATAAGATTAAAAAAAAAGTGAAAAATGTTATCCTTTTATGTTTTCTAAATGAAAAAGATTAACTTTTCATTTTATCTTCTATGAAATTGGGCTTTTTTCTATGAAAAAAAAATTCTTTGAGGATTATGCAAAGTAGAAACTTTTTTTTTATTTGTGAAGGAGAAGAGATTGGGAGGATTGATAGGGTGCAGATAGGGCAAATTAATGATTTTCACAACTTTACTTATTTGATGTTCTATGTTATGTATAAGGCCTTAGTAAAATGTCCTGTTGTTGTGCTATATCTCTGGGAGTTCTGTTGTGAATTTGAAAGGATCCATGACTTCATTCTCAATCTTTATGTCTTTAAGAAGGATTTCTGCACTTATTTAATGCAGAGAGAAAAACAGAGCTAGGAAGGCAGAGATGTTAGAGACTTTTTGAGATGGGTGGATTAGGAGAAGATGGGTGGATTAGGAGAAGATGGGTGGATTATGAGCATGTTCTTCCAAAACATTTAGACCTGGATATTAACCCTTTCCATTTCTCGTGTCCCTCCTGAGTACTGCTCCATCTTGATTCATTCCTTAGTATTTCCCTGGAAGTGAGAACATTCAGTAAGCGCTGTAGTCAAAAGTGCCAGAATTACTCACAAAGTCCTGTATTTCTTCTGCCGGACCAATCAAAATATAAGGAAGTGGCCCACAAAATGTTCCCTCATTTTAATTACTCCATGCACTCAACTGTCAAACAGGTATTGAGAACTAGTAATGTCAAACGGACTAGGCAAACTTTTAAAATACATTTTAGAAGTAGGATGTTACTTGAACAACATAAATTGAACTGTAGTCTTAAAAATGTCTTCAAATCTCTACTTTAGATTAATTTATTATTTTGTTCTCAGAGAAATGCAGGTATTGAGTGGATCTGAAATAAACATTCACTGATGAAGCCAGCAAAACATCTGAGAACTTCTATACTTGGTAGTTATCATTACAAATACTGTAGAAGTTAAGCTTTAAGTGTTCACTAACTTTGTACCATTTAGTTTATACTTCTCCATGGGAGGATATTTGCACACTTATGACTTGGCACTTGGTGTGTGCAAATGGGACACCCAGTCCATCTGCACAGATTTCACACAGAAATGCATGTTTGTTCGTGTACAAATGATTAGCCAAAAATTCAACAATAGTTCTGAAATCTTCTAAAAAGGCTTTGAATTTAGTATCAAATTTATGTCATGTCCTCATTTGTATAAACTTTTTTTTCAGCTTTCTCCACTGTGAGTAGAATGCAGATTCAACACTGATGGTTTTTAAATGGTTTGAAGTATTTTAACATAAATTATTTGCATTCAGAACCTTGAGCTTTGTTCTCAAAACTTTAAAATTGTCAGGAAAATCAGAACTTCATGTAATTTGTTTTCACCTATATGCATTAATAAAATTCTATGTCCAGACTGTAATTCTGATTCAATGTCTTTTATTTGAAGATAGAGGCAGTTTCTTCTGCAATTTTCATCACCTGCTATTTATGAATTAAGAAACCTGACAATCCACTATAATGGTTGGACAATTCTTGACATTTTTAAAAATGACCTCTCCTTGCAATGCCTTTTCATAGTTTCAAGGGTGATGATGAGGGTGGTAGGAAGGGAGTTAATAATATGCCATACATATTACCCAGCTTTAAAGTGAAACATAGCATGACTTACTCCATGAAACCTAGGTAGGCTGAGACTTTTCCGTTCTTAAAGAAAAACTGATATCAGAAAAGAACATCTATCCAAAATAAACAAACAAACAAAACTCCCCCCAAAACCCCACCTCCCCATCAAAAAAAACCCCAAAACCCACCAAACTCCTTTTCCCCCTGAAAAAAAAAAAAAAAAAAAAAAACAAGGCAGTGCAAATTCTAGATAGTGAGAGATAATCAAGGGAGTTTAAAAAAAAAAAAAAAAAAAAAAAAAAAAAAAAAAAAATCCACAAAAAACAAACCTTGGGAAAATATCTGTGTGCTCATATGGTCAACTGAGATACAACCAGCTTCCTCTGGATACAGTTGAAGGCACTATAGCCCGTGGAGGACCAGCAAAGGAGAGAAACTGCTATAGCCTGACCACAGCCCCAAGCACCCCTTGGTTGCTTTACTGAGGTGACTGAGTGTTACCTGCAATGATAACAAGTGGAAGGAGAGGAGCCAAGTTGAGCCTGGGAAAGGAGGAGGGGTGTGTTTTCCTTAAGTGTTTTAATGTTTTTAAAATTTTTTTTAATGTTTCTCCCCCCTCCCTGATACCTGAATAAATACTTCAGTATTTACATAACTGAGCAATAAAATAAGCTAAATTGCCAAGCTGAGCAGGTTTTGCCCATGACAGTAATTGGGAAGTGATCTCCTTGTTTTTATTTCACGCCACACATGATCATGGCCACTTGTTTATGATTTATTAACAGATCTCTCATACCGTCATGTCAATATCCCTGGGACAAGCTGAACTGTAGATCTTTCAATGGTCAAGCTTCTGCAGAGACTGCTTGCTTACCTCATTACACTTGCTAACACCGTCTGAAAATTGGCCTAAAGCAAATCACCCTGTCAGTCTCCTGGTCCTCTTGTTCTTGGCACATATTCTGTGCTTCTCAGAATGTCTAATTTAGTTTCTCTTGTAGTACTGATCAATGGCTGTCAGTTGTTTTTCTTTTCTCTTGAAACTGTTTCTAAATTAGCCTGTCATGTCTTCCTTGAAGGGCACATGTAACAATTGTCCTTCTTTCTCCCACCATCAATGAGAAGTCACGACTGCTGCAAAAACTCTTATCAGAGCTGACCCCAGCAAAACCATTCTGGTTAAGATTTCTCCTTGTCTTAGCATCTGTCTTAGGCATGAAAACCTGACTCTTACTTTAGGGTAATCTAATTTATTTAAGATTTGTAGGGCATTTACTGTCACATTTAGGATTCTTTTAACAGATAAAGCAGTAGAAGAAGAATTATACCGTGTTCAGGCTTTTTCTGCAAATAATGGTATGTCAATTATTGCACTACGTGCCTTTGTTTTCATGCGTGTGTGAAGTCCTAGAGAATGTGTTTATGATTTCCAGTGTCTCCTACTGGAGGGTGTTCACTCTTTAATATTTCTTCAAAAGTCTGTTGTTAAAAATGATTAGTTGCTGGCAAAATCATGTCAAAACACAAGTGTAATCCTTCAGCCTAGGAAGGGCTAATTTCTCATTCTCTTATTTCATATGATCTCATTTTCCCAATTTTCTAGCCTTTAAAATTCCAGATCTTAATTTCTAAAGTAAAACAAGGACAAGTTACTTTAGAAGTTCATACTAACTTTATAAGTAAGTAAAAAAAGTAAAGCCTGAAAAAAGCTGAATAAAGCTCATATATTTTTCTTTAGTCATTCATCCTTTACATCTGCTTTTGTGATTGACACTTGCAAGTCTGCAAAAGGAATGAGAAGGAAACCAAATTATTTCCATTCCCTCACACGCTTTCAGGACAACATTTCAGCCTAGAGAACACTGCAATAAACCAGCATTCTGGTTATGTTGGGCCCCTCCCCCTGCCATGTAGTCCTGGGAGAGGGGCTCTGGGGGGGAGACATGGGGTTTCCCTAGCCCTCATTCCCCATTGGTTGTTTTGTGTTCCCCTGCGCAGGCAAGGACCCTCGGGTCCTGTGATTGATCATTTCCTCAGCAGATCCTCAGCCATGCATCTGGGAAATAAACATCTCTGAAATATCTATCAAGAATATATTTCTTTGCACGGGCCTTGTTTTCTGATACAGCGTGTTGCAGTATCTGCACTGTAACAAATGGTAGAGAAATGCTGGCAAGACACCAATCCCTTAGGACAGAAAATTAGTGAGTAAAAACCACTCTAGATCTCTCTCTTCTCACCTTGGTTTGGATATTTTCTCTAAATTATGGAGGAACCGTGGAAAGACTCTTGACTCTCAGAGCTGCATATGGACATTTATCTTAAACTTGAAAAGATTCTTGAACAACGATTTGTAAATTTTAGCTTAATTCAAGCTCAAAAGGATCTGTAACACTTCCTGGCATGGTTGTTTAAGAACTTTTTCTGTGTTTCTTGGGATCTGATTCTTACCAAAGACTTTTGGAAGACGGTTTGGACTCAGTTAATTTCTGAGTTAAAATATACGCGGACAGAAGAATATTTTTGTGAATATTATTTAATTACCGAGACTGTTGAGCAATGTCAGCTGTGTCCTGGCGAAGGGAAGCCTGGCGCAGGGACCGTGCGGCCCAGGCCACGTGCACCGAGCGCTCTGCGAGCAGCAGCGAGGCAGTTCCCGCGCGCGGGCGGAGCCACGCGAGCCGCAGTGTCGGGGGGG
>NW_008237226.1:2464411-2514601 GCF_000691975.1 Corvus brachyrhynchos | reverse complement strand
CAGAGAATCTGTTTGGACATTTAAAGACTCAGGAGGGTGGCTTGTTTTGTTTTGAAACTGTCCTTGTTATCTCATGTTTAGCCAGTTGTTTTCAATGTTAAGTTTTAAATCTCTTTTTGTTAAAAATAAACGGGTGAAATGTTGGGGTCTTCCCCCCCCCGCCCACCATGTAGCCCTGGGAGAGGGGCCCTGGGGGGAGGCACGGGGTTTCCCTGCCCCTGGTCACCTTTGTTCCCCATTGATTGTTTTGTGTTCCCCTGCGTGGGCAAGGCCCCTCGGGTCCCGTGACTGAGCAGTTCCTCGGCAGAGCCCTGGCCATGCGGCTGGAGAAATAAACATCTCTGAAACATCTATCAAGAGTCGGTCCATATAGATTTCTTTTCCACGGGCCTCATTGTTTGATACGCGTGTTGCAGTATCTGCACTGTAACATGGTTAGATCTGGTTTAGGTGACAAACCAACTCTGGAATGTACAGCTTATCCAGTTTACTTTTGGATGTACTAGGAGAACATTATCTTAAAAGTGTAAAACAATTGGAGTTATGCACAGGTCTCTATCCAGTAATAGAGGAAAACAAAAAGGGAATGATGTCTGATTTTGTGCAATGCATAGGAATCAGGTATTTTGCAATGATCATTCAAGGACTATCACAGTCTTTCTTTTCTGTTATGATGGATAGCCTTTCTCTGCTTCCCTTTACAGTTTTCACAGTGACACTGCAGTTCTAACTAATAAGGAACCATGCTGGGATGGGATGATCTAATTTGCTATTTTCATTGAATCAAATTCTGAAAATTGAACAAAATTATTTTTCATCACTTCACCCACAGTCTTTTCGCACTCCTTTTCCTCTTTTCTTTTTTTTTTTTTTTTTTTTAAATAGGTAGCATTGCACCAAATAGAACATGGTTTTGAAAAGATTATACAAGAAGTACTGAAATTGCTCTATCTTGCCATTTTTATTCAATTTCAAACTTTGGGTTAAAAAGTCTTCATAGTACAAGATAGAATTATGTCTAAAGATGCCTTTTCTCCTAAAGAACATCCAATTGCTGAACACCACGTGCTATTCCAAACTCATCTCTTGCAATTGCCATGAAAAGCTCTTATGTTCTGTCCATCTATTATCACTCAATACTGAATTAATAAAGTTTGAAACTTTTAAGGAATTATATTTCGAATATTTTCCTGAAATGACAGATCCATATATCATAGATAATCTGGAGTTTCATTATGCATCCTTGAAGGAGAATCTGTAACTTGGAAAGCTTCTGCTCTGTTTCTCATCTTTCACTGTAGATGAAATATCTAAGACATTTAATTATTTTAAATGTGGTGAGAATAGATAATGGAGACAGATCTTGTGAATTTCACATATACTGCCAGTGCTTTCCATTGTCTAGTGCCCAGGAATATCAGTGTGAATGGAGATGTCATTTTACATACAAACATATCCTAAAATAAGTGTATTTTTTTTGCCAGTGGAGTTACCTCTAAGACCTTATGATACTTCTAAGTCTTGATAATGATGACCTGAGAGACATTATTAGTACATCCCAGGTCATGAATTTTACAATGCTACCCATCAAGTAGCTGCTTTGCTGTATAGCTTCAGGATTTGAGAAAGGAGGAATGAACTGCATGATATGGCTAAAGACAGATAATTAAAAGACTAAAATATTTTAAAAAACCATTAAAAGCAATGAGGTTGAAGGAAGTTTTAAATTCTCATAAATTTCCTTTAAATAATATAGGAGGCAATGTCATCTGGTCTGGGGGAAAAAAATAAATATTTTGTAATGTTATTTTAGATTTAGATTTTAGATTTAGATTTTAGATTTATGTCATCTGGTCTGGGGGAAAAAAATAAATATTTTAAAAAATTAGATTGTAATGTTATTTTAAGGTTATGAGGAATTTAAGTCTGGGAATCGATTTTACTGGATTTGTAGATTCCTACATCTAGCTTATCTTGTGATTGACAGTCCTATTGTTGAAAATATTTCATGACTCATGTGATTCATTGCTGTCAGGAGAAAATAAAACATTTTTTGAATCACACAACAAAGAAAATAATGGTTTTGTCTTCTTGTCATTTATTTCAGTCAGTGATACTGTTTATTTCCCATTTAAAAAGACAGATAAAAACTTGTGAAATTTGAAAGTGCAGCCTAAATAACACCCAAGCTAAACCCCCAATTTCCTGGGTGGGCTTTCTTATAAGATTTATAATTCATAGCAAACTAGAACGAAAATTAGAGGAATAAGCAAGCAAGAAAAACTTCAAGCTGCTAAGCAGCAAAATTGTGTGGGTATCCAAGTCCAGTGTTTGCCTTTAACAGGGTGTGGATGCATACATCAGCCTGAATGCAAACAGTGACTGAAAACTGATGCCAGCTTGGCTCCAATGTTAGGTCTCAGCTATGCTTGCACACTACAGCCAGGGAAAAGGCAAGTAATCAGTTGTCCTTCACTGACTATCAGAACTGGGGTGCCTTTGGATGTGTGTTTGATGCAGAGCCCATTAAAGAGTGCCTAGTTCACTTCAATTAAAAATGTTCTTAGACCTTACTCTTCTCTTTTTCAACTCTGTCAGCTCCATGGGTAGAGGACTGTCAGTACATTTATTAGACTTACTTATCAGTAAAGGTAAAAAAGACTGGGAGCAGTGGTTTGGGAGGAAAAAAACTTAATCCTTGAAGTTTGACATATTTCTTATTTTACTTGATTAATTTTGTGTCAATATGAATAAGATTTTTAATGAAAATTAGCAGGATGTTTTTAACTTTGCTGTGCTTATTTTCTGTTGCTGGATAATTTGGAATGCCTGTTTTGAATTTCATGCAAAAGTCACAGAACTACACATTAATCGGGCAACTAGATTAAATAGGGCTTGAGTATATTAGTCTGTTCTGGATGAATCTTGAATGGTGTGACTGAGAAATTAAATTACAAACAAGATTTATCCAGTTTGGGTAATACATCTTGATGATTGTGAGCTCACAGTAGTCAAGAAAGTTGAAGGAATCTGTACAGGGAATCTGGTCTGTAAAACAGGCACATATGGCTGGTTAAATGGACAATTCCTCTTCTGCATTAGTGGAGCGTCACAGGATTTAGGTCCCTCACTTTGACTTGAAAATAAGAGTAGATATTGGCATGCATTTTTGAATTACACCTGAGACATTAATTTCAGACATTAGCTATAATCCTTATGTTGCTGTGTTGCAGTTTTAAGCAGTATCTTATATATAAGCACAGTAAGTAGTTAACCCCCCTTGTATTTGTATGTATGAACTCATAAATGTACTGAAAAACTCTGTCTCTGGTTCATGTTTGCCGTCCTCTCTGCGTGGTTTTTTATCTCAGTGCAAAAATTTATCCAGTACATGGATGCAAAGCAGGATAGACCTTTGCACCAAGGTGATGAAAACAAAGATATGTCTGAACTTAATGGTCCTTAACTTTAATCATCTTTTTTCAAGGTGTAGGTTTGTTGTTTTATTTTTGAGAGGGATAGTAGAGGATGCAATTAGAGTCAGAGTTTAACATTTTCTCTGTGGCACTTAGTTTATTCACTTTCAGAGTCACTGACTAGTTTTCTCCTTTCAGCTGGGAACACCCAACTTGTATTTCAAATAAATCTTTTGTCTTTTTTACTCCATTCTATTCTGTCTGGATAATCTTACATCTTTTATTTATAGGTATACTGAGCAGTAAATAAAGACAACATACTGTGATTTTGTACTATAAACAAGAAACAAAAAATGAAGGAGAAAACTACAGGGTGGATAGGTCCATGACTTTTTTTTAAACTTATTTTAGATTTCATTTGTAAGGGGAAAAATATCCAGACAAAACCAAATTTTATGGAAGCAGTGTGTTCACAGATAGCAGAATTTATGCAATGAAAGTTCAGAAATGTATAATAAATAGTTTGTTCTGAGTTTTCAGTCCTCTTCCTTCCCATGGAAAGGACCTGGATACTTCTTATTTATAGACTTTAAAGAAGAATATAAATCTCTGAAAAATGGAATTTTGAAAGAAGGGGGTGGAAAACCAGTCCCAAAAATGTATTCATGAACACAAAAAAAGTTAAAAATGAGTTTGTAATTTACTGCAGCTCAGAGGCAGCAATAACTAATACACTGGAAATTTACCCATTTTATGCATCTATTTTGCCTGCTTTACTGCTCTGCTGTTCATAAAAAGAGCATTTATTTCAGCAACTGTCATGTCACTTGGCATTTATGTGATCTCTGAGCTATGTGTGAAAATGCACTTTTTTTCCAGTTTCAATTTTTATTGAAAAAGTTATTTATTTTACAAATTGGTATCAAGGTGATTTGTTCTACTGTCTAACTAGTTTTACTATTCTACTTTTATTATGTTCATTCTTATCACTTGGGAATCAGAACCATAAATCATTTGGTTTTGTTTTTCATGTCCTGGGTCCTGCTATTGGAATTGCATTCCATCCTCTGCGTGTTGCTGTCTTAATTCCACCTGCTTCTCTCCCACTACAAACTGGGAGATTAGAAGCTATATTTTTTAATTCTTATACATTTTCTTACTCTTATGCTGCACTTACGAGGCACTTTGGATTGTCCATTGCATTTTGCTCTCAGCTGTGTCTTTTGCCAACTTACTCCGATGTTTCTCTTAGCCATTGTTATGACCTCTCTTCCCTGCATACTGCAGAGCTCCACTGCAGTGTCGGAGCTGCTCCATGGCTGGTGCTGCTCATGTCTGCCTTGGGAACCTCACCTGTCCTGTACAACTTCCAGCATCAACTGTGCTATGAGAGGCATCCGATGAATAAAATAACTAGACAGGCGAAATGCAAGGTAATAATTTTCCTGATAAAGCACTCCCTGAGCTAAGGTTCCTGATGGCTGTTCTGGCTGTTGCAGAGATGTGCTATGGTGCCATATCTCTCCTTTGAAACTGTAGTTTTGGAGGTTCCCTAGTAATCACCTAGAGAGAGTGAAGATCATCAGATAATGTTCTGAGGGGCTCATAGTAGTTTCCAGGAGATGTTTTGTTCTTAGTTCCACTTCCAAAGATGCCAGCTGAAAGGGAACTAGAAGATTAATTAACTACACCAAACATTTAGGATTTAAAAGAAGAATCTGTTTAAAAGCAGCTGAGGAGATAGTTTGAACATGCTCAGTTGCAGTTTTCTTTTACCAAACTTGGCTTTCTACCAAAAAGCCACCCCTGTATTTACTCAACTATTAAATGAACCTGCAGGTCAACTCATTTCTCTGTTCTTTTGTTACTGCTGTCAGCTTAAGTGGCCATGCTTCTTTAAGAAGATTGGCATAAAATGGAGGCTGTTTATTTCTAATCGCAAGCCTTACTTGTGACAAGGCCATATTACTTCTTCTTGGTCTAAAACTGATCACAGAATAAGTGTCTGCACAATGGCTATTGATGGGAAAATCTCATCTGTTGCCTTGGCAGTTTCAGTATATTTAGAAGCTGAGAACCCAGATGTGAGTTCACATTGTGCTTGTTTATGACTAACACAATCTGCAGGGCCACTCAGTCCTGTAAAATATTCAAGGCTTTTCCCTTGCTTGAGATAATTTAGCTGCAGTGTCTTTTCTGGGCTTCACATTTTGTCCTGACACTGTGCAGAATTTATAGAGAAAGGGTAAAGGTGGAATGAAACCTAATTTTGTGGAAATGAGTCAGAATTGCTATCTTCTGAGAATCAATTGTGAGACAAAGAGGGCAGGCTGCCTCACTCAGGAGAGCCCACCTGTGCAGCAGGTATTTTTACAACTGCATTTCTATTCCCATGGAAAAGCCTTTTGCATTCACTTGTACTGTGTCAGATGTCTGCAAGCCAAACAGCAACTGCATTACTTCTGTGCTATAAGGACAAACTGGTTTCTGGCCCATAAAATAGTAATGGGAGAGCTATAAAATGCTCTGAGAGATCTGTTCATTTGAGATCTGCTAATTTCATGAAAGCTGTACTTCTATTTACATGCAGCACACCCTCTGATCCTGAAGGAGATCCCAAGCATAGGTATGATCCACAGATAATCAGTCACGTTTGCTTTACAGGGAATGTAATTTTTGATGCATCTGCTCTCAGACATACCACTGCAAACAGTGCTGCCAATTATTAGTTTTCCCTTGCCTCAAAATTCTGCAGGAAAAAACCAGAGTGCTGCTGACAAAAACATAAAAGCACAGACTCTGCTAGCTAGCTCTGAACATTGCTTTATTAAGCCGGGTATTCTGCATCCAGCAGTAGCTAATGCGTCATGCTTCAGAGGAAAGGCAAACCCCACAATTTGTGCAAAGCCATAAAATAGAAGTATTCCTTGCTGAGCCTGCAGCCATCAGCTTATTCCCTGAAGCATAAGATTTGATTATATGTTTGTTTCTTGGGGAGAAGAGCTGTGAGTATTTAAGCTTTTCAGGCTGGAGATCATACATTAGATTAACCTGGAGGACTCTGAGGCCCATGTAGAACAGATTGTGGAATTCCCTTGGCAGAAATGAGCAAAGCAGCCATTACTAACATGCTGTCATACTGTTAACTGGAGCCGAATGACAAATCCATAGGAAATTTTGCTTCTATTTCTGCTCTTGAGCTATCAGTGAGAAGCTTGTGATTCCTTCTGGGTGTAAGTACCAACCTTATTTCCCACATAGTTTCTAAGTTTGTGTTGTGTTTGCAAACATTATAATCTTACATGAACAGTAGCTAGGACTGAAGAGCTGGATCACAGCTCTTGTTTGCATCTCTAACTGTGGACTGCCTGCAAGGCCTGCGAAGCAACAGTTTTGGCTCTGTTCCCTCTTTTCTACCTATCTCCAAGTCATCTTCCTTTTTTCCATTCTAGGAGGAACAAAGTACTTTCATTTTTCATTAGTCCTTTATTTTTTTAAATTTTATTTTTAAATTGTTTTTGTCTGTTTGTTTGCTCTGGAACTATTTAATATTTGCCAAGGAAACCAATGCAGACATTACCTATGGCTCCAGTCACATGTAGTTTGGGGATAGCCTGAGTTTTGTAAGGAAGATTCATCTAAAGAAGGCAGATGGAAAAAATAGAAAGAAGTTTTGATTTGAACTATTATCCTGTGGCTTGTGAGCAACCTCAAAAAGATCAAAGAAACTGCAAGGAGATTTGAGATCACACCAAAGATGAATTTAGATACTGCAAGGCTCAGGAGCAGGAAAACACAGAGGACTCTTAAAATGCTTCCTCCACTGCCCTTCCCTCATGGCCTGCAGTAGTAATAGGCTACTACATGGTGCATGTTCTTCAGTCATCCTGCAGTATCCAGCTGGACTTATGGACTGTCAGTAACCGGTTATACTTATATTCAGCTGACTCACAATGTGCTACTCTGTTGCGTGTGAAACCCCTGGCAGTGCAGCAGAGAACAAGAAGTGGCATTAACCTGGTTAACTAAAGCAGAAGCTTCTTTCCTACCTGTTCCAGTTTTGGACAGAAAATGCCTTTTTATCTCCATATAGCTCTTTGTCTGGTGAAAGGCAGGAGGTTGTGCAGTATTTTCTTCAAAAGTGGTAAAGTTCTTTTAGCTTCCAGTGGGAGCTAAGGGCAGTGAAGGGTTCCAGACACCTCCCAGCGTAAGATTTCATAACAACTCTTGTACTGCTCCCCCTATTTTGGCAGTAGCAGCTTTGTGATTGAAGACTAAACAACTGGCAGCACCAGTGGACACTTGAATGTGAGTTAAGTCTCAGCTCTGCCAATACAGAGTAGCTGTGTTGTCTTCTGGGTATAGTTTAGGCTTCATTTTGTCCTACATCAAGAACCTTGAGACTATGAGTACCATCCATTCTTCAGCTTGGAAGCAGATCCAGCATTGTCCCCAAACCACCTGGACCTGTGGTTTTCTGCTAGCTGCACAAGATGGGTTTCTGGCTGCAGGGGACTGAGGTGGTGGAGTAGGATTGAAGAACACCGAGTTCTAGGTATGGTCTCAGGGCCCTGCTTATAGCAGTGGTAGGTGGGTCTGGCTTGTTGCCTGAGATGGCTTGTTGCCTGAGATTGATGATCCTACACCTGCCATCTCACATTTCACTGATGGTTACTGGATTGTTGGTGGAGTCTGTCACAATCACCTGACCCACTCTGCTCACCTCACTCAGGTACACTACTCTGATCAAAGAACTCATATCCCTAGGTTGTCCATTATGGATTACTCCCCTAGTCTGGACCCATAATAGCCCTGAACAGCTTAAAAAGAAACCAGTTTTTCAGTCTGATTTTTTCAGTCAATATTTCTGATTGCAAGAGTATTGCACACTGAGAGAAAATAATAAGTGAAAAGTATTATTTCCAAGTTATAAATCATGATATTTCCTATCTTCCATTTACTCAAATTTTTTGGCATCACATGACTGGCTTGTTCATCAATCAGTTGTTTATATTCTTGCAAACACTAAAAGACCTTATGAATGTATTGATTTGGATCAGAGATCGCATACGAAAAATTAGCTAATAAAAAACTATTCTGCAAAAGGTAATTTTTTGCTCTTTGGAGCATGAAATTTAGTATCAAAAATATTCATGAAAACTCAAATTGTGGCAAAAAGCCAAATTGTTTACAGGTGATTCCTGCTATGCAAAGCATGTCATTTTCCATTTCATAAGAGCTAAACCCTTTGTTCTGGTGCTAAGTCTGAACTTAAGTTATAAAATGCAGAGTAGTTCTTTCATGTCTATTTTCAGGCATCTGTATTTAGTTTCTTGGTTTTAGATATCTTACCCTCCAAATTTATGTTCTTTTAGGAGTAAAGATTAAAACTGATTTATGTAGAAACATTTTGATGTTAACATAAAACATGATTCAGACCAAAAAAAGCCTGCCATTGCACTGCAGCACTAACAGCCCAAATACCTTAGAAGACAGAATGAAAAGGGCTGAGTAACCTTACTAAGAGGTGGTGCTATTCTTGCTACTATTCTGAAGTTCCTAAAAATTGCTTAATTTTTAAGATTTTAGAGGGATTTTAGCAATAATATTAACAGCAATGTTAGAAAACATTTTTAGTTCATCAACACAGTTGAATTCAATTTCTGAATGGGGAAGATTTTCATTTCCTTGGACCCAGGATGGGAGCCAGGTGGCGATCTCCTCCTGGCTGACATTTTCCTACCACTGTTCTGCAATAAGATTGCTTACCATCTTGCAATATAAAATTGCAGTAACTGGTTAATATTTCCCAGTGCAGCTGGATCTCCTAAACTTTATTTAAGGTTGTAAGAACAACAGAGTATCAGATCACAAATGCCATCTTCTAGATCATTGTTTTTGTCTCCTCCTCTCCCACTTCTCCAGTCACTCAGCAGAAAGCACCTTAGACACTCAACAGGACTGCATTTTCAAGGTGTCTTTTAAAACTTTTTTTCTTTTTTTTTTAACTTGAAGGTTTTAAGCCTTAATTCCTCTTCTGCTTGTTCATTGATGGAGCTGTTCTCTCTTTGCTCATACTGTGATCTGTCCCAAATTCAAGCCAACAAATCAAGTCAGCAATTTGACAGAAGTGACAGGGATGGATTTTTCACAAGCAGTATTCTTGGAATTCAGATGTCCTTCACATAACATTGTTTAGTACTGCATTCCCTGAAATTATTGTACTGTTTCAATCTTAAATGAAAAAGAATCAGTGCTGGCACTGTCATAACTTGCTCTTTCCATGGTTGATGTGTTATAAGGCATTTAAGATGAAATGCATATTGAATATATAAAACATTAAATATAGGAGAATATAACTTTAACAGATTTACTTTACTGCCAGTAAGCAATTTCTAATATGTAATGCAAACTCTTATTTTCATGATGTTTTTGTCTCATGGGATATCAGGTAACTATAGACTAACACAGAGCCTTACAGTCAGTATACCTATTAACCATTTAGTAATAGAACACATTGGGGTATCTCATGCATTAATTTCTTCATTGACCAAAATAATAGTTGGGGTAAAGGATCTCTGCTCACAGGAAGCCAGTTGGATTTGAATGAGTTTGGAGAGATCTGACAGAGAATCAAGCTCAGCCGTTCTGAGTGCATCTACACTGGGAGTTTAAGGTATAGTATAGGTGATTTTTTACAGTGTGAATCCTTCTACATTTTGCCCTTGATGTACTATAGATGACAGTTCTGTGCCCCCTTGGTATGCAGAAACTGGATTCTTTCTCTGACCTGGACTAAGGAGCAGAAAATTTCTGGCATGAAAATTTTCAGTCAAAAGGTTACTTTTCCTGTTTAGTTTTAGCCATATCACTTCTCAAATCAAGTTCGTAGTGTCAGTATAGCTGAAAGGGAGACACTGATGGCAGGAACATTTAAAGTCAGTATTGGTACCAAAAAACTTAATCTTGGAAAACTATAGCTTCTCAAGTAGTCATGCACCTTTCCTCAGTTTGTTGTGTTCTCCATCATAACTGTTAAATATTAAACAGAGAATACACTTCTTACTGTCAAAGCTGATTTCTTTCTCCAAGGAGCTGTCTTCTCTTTGTGCTACTGTACTTCAGCACATAAACGCGAATTCTCAAAATCTCACTTTTAATTTTTTGACTTGTAAGCATTTTCAAAAACTACAGTGTTCGTGTACTGGTGTTGCTGACCTGAGTAGCTGGTCACTAGCTGGGATCTTGCCAGCTTCTTGTCCTTGAGAACATAGTAACACAAGCTGGGCGTTGTCCTTGGTGCTCATGCTTTTACAGAGTGTACAAAGAGTAAGCCTATTTGCTTCTAATTGTACCTAAGGGTGCCAAACACTCCACAGCTTTATCAAGATCTGAGGTTGCTTGAAGGTGAAAGCCAAGGCTGAAGGCAGTCTTCAGAGCCTTCCCATACAGAAACCTGCCAGGGTCTGGGCAGGAAGAGGGTCTGCCCAGACATGCAAACAGCAGAGAGCAGCCTTCTCACCCTGAGGCTTAGAAAAACAGCCTCACTTGGTCCCTGGGTGTCTCTAGCAAAAAAAAAAAAAACCTGTACAGAAAAGGACTGATTACTAAAATTACATTAGAGAAAGATTAGGTATTTAATTTCTTGGTTTCAGATGAGCAAAAGTTAAGATTAATTGCTATAATTCTTGGGTTTGGATTAATGCGCCTTAAGAGAAAATTAAATATCACAGGATTTGGAACACTTCATAACAGGGAAATAATAAAGTAAAATTTGGGGTTTTTTCCTAACAATGCATTTTTAAAATAAACCTTATACTTGCAGAGGAACTTCACTTCTCCACTTACTACTTGTTGATGCTGATATTTTTAAAATAGATGTCTGTTGAGCATTGAGAGGGTACTCTTCCTTCTCGGACCAGGGTAAGAGAGCAGAGGAGGCTGCTGTTCTGCTAAGTTCTTTATTTCATAGTCTCATAGCTTTCTTGAACGCAGAGTTCAAGGGGGTTACATGATAAAGGCAAGCAGCAACAGCAACAGCAGGCAAAACCAGCTTCTTCTTCTTCTTCTATATGCTCTATATGGTCCATATATTTTTCTTACAGAATTGTGGATTATATTTGCTAACTGACCAGTAAGATTAACACACGATTCTAGTTTACCTTTTCTTAACCTATCCTGATCTAATTCTAACAATTTTAAGTCTTACACAAGTGTTACATAAGTATTACACAGATTTGCATATACAGTTTCTATCAGTTTTTATTGTTTATGTGAACACTCTATCTAAAAAATGTGAACAGTATAATTCTATCTATATTTTGTTTAAAGTAAAGAATTCTGTGAAAAGGTAACTCTGCTGCAGCAAGAACTGTGTTTAAGATTTCTGCTACAACTTTTTAATTTTTAAGGCACTTAGCATATATTTCTACTAAAAGTTAAAAATCTATATTTCTATTTCACTTTGGTGTGGCTCCATGTATCTTAGCTTGTCCAAAGGTTTTAATTCAACCCCTGTGCTTTTGCTTCCCTCTGGGCCTGAGTCCAGAGGAGCTTTCACTCCAACAGATATCTATGAACCAGATACTTATTTATCTTGAGTAATATGTTACAGGGTCAAATTTGGAAATTCAGTCCTTTTAGGAAAGCATATGGCATTTATTCACTTCCTACTGCTATAAAGGATTGTATTGCATATTTATGGCTAAGCATATGCTGAAGAATTTTCCTGAATGGGCATATACACAGAACCACACTTAAAAATTTGCTGATTTAGAGTTCATGTAAAAAATGAATTGTGTCACGTTAATGTCATATTATTAGCGGAAATTAACCTCATGGTACCTTATCAATTTATTTTAATTTATTACAGTGAAAAAGATTCTGGGCAGAGCTTACAAGAACAACCACATTACAGTCGATTCCAAGGAAATACGTAAAGAGCAATCTTGATACTCCTCTGTGCCTGTGTTAAATATTACATTTTAAATAGCATTAGACTGTTAGCATCACCCACAGTATATTTAGTGACCAGGGCACATGCTTCATATTACCACCAATTCTCCTTTCAAAAACATGACTTTTTGTGTTTCGAGGCAATCTTGACCTTTCCTGGTTCTGTTCATGGAGTCCCTGCACCATTCAACTATGCTGACTCATGAATTCATTCTAGATCTGCCACCATCTATTTTCCTGCTGGATTTTCTAGTCAAGAAACAAAATTTATGATCTCCTTAGTACCAAATGAATACAAGGTAGACTTAATTCTGACTTAGGAACATTTTACACTTCACAGTTTTTCAAAATGTCTAGAAAAAATCTAGGACAATGACTAAGCAGGATTGTGTTTTTCCTGGTAGGAATAAATTACAGAAGCATTTTCCTTAATGCATATTGATGTATTAAATGTTTTGTAAAATAGATCACCTGCAGAAATGAGCAGATGAATAATATTAATACCTAGATGAGTCATATACAAAAAAAAGAACAGAAATTAATTTTGCCCAAGTAAATATTGCCACTACTTTCTTTTACAGTAATAAGTAGGTAATCCTATTAGGCCAACCTCCAAAACTGTCTCCAAAAATGTAGGGTGTTAAGTTGACAGTCCTTGTGACTCATGCTATTTATTACAGTCTCTAGGCAGCTTCCTGCTCTCTCTGCCTCATATATATAGAGTCTGATTCAAAGGCCTGAAAGAGAGGCAAGGGGAAAAGGCATAGGGAGTCAGTAGAGTATCTAGGAATCAAACCCTAGAAAGACCAAAGAATGAACCAATTTTCATGTACTGCCATCTTCTGACATTTAGGGGTTTTTTTGGGTTGTATAGTGAGGTGCAATAGAACAGCCAAAAGGTGAAATAAAGACATATGTGAGTTATGGAACACCAGTGTGTGTCACTTGGGTCTGAAGTAGGTATGGTGAGATTTATTAGATGCAGCAAGGCTTAGGATAGTCAGTTTTGCATGCTTGTCTTGATTCTTGTGAGTTAGCATTTTACCTTTTTCCACCTGAATCTAGTCAGAAGTTTAGAAATTGAGTTCTTTTAAGAAACAGTTCTTTTAACATTCTAATAAACTAAATAAATGACAAAAAATTGAAGTTTGTATTAGAAGTCAGACCATAAAATTTCAGATAGGCTTTAATCCTCAGCTTCAGCCATTATAATTCCTTATTATATCTGACTGGTCCTTTTAAACCTTTTGATCAAATGATAAATATTATTGATGTCAAAGAGATATTACACCTTAGAGAAAACAAATCTGAGTAACATCATAACTACAGATTCTTTACCAACTGAATTGCCAGGATTGAATTCTCAGACATAAGGAGAATGAATGTGGTATTAGCCTACAGTATTAGCCAGGATAACCCAATCGTAATAGGGGCAATACTTACAGTACATTAAAGGAAATCTGTGTGCTTGAAGAGCAGAAACATGACTAATAGCAGGAAGTTTCATTTATGCTATGCACAGGTGGTATACTCATCACAGTGGAGTGTGTTACAGAGAACAATTTTAACAACATAAACAACAGTTTCTTAGAACAGTTACTTCAAAAAGCTACAACAGAAAAGCTACTTACCTTTGATAAAGTCCTGAACAATAGGTAGAACAAAATTCAAGACATAATCACAAAAAAATTTTCTTTAACATTAGTATAAAAATTCAACAGCATTATTGGAAGAAAAAAAAAAAGTATATGGTTTGAATAAAAGTGCCTGAATAAGAGTGTGGAAAAGCATAAAATTCTTGGAGATGGCATGAAGATTTCAGATATCACAGTGGAAGTGTTGAGCAAATATATATCACTTATCAAAAGAAAAGATCCTGATAGAATCATATAAAACCAAAATGATAAAATTCTAACATCATTAACCACGGAGTCTGTTAGAATTAAAAGTCACACTTCAGAAATAAATGGAAGACTTGTTCAAATGAGAAAATTTTAAAGGAGCATAAAGGCTCTCTAGTTAAACAAAAGGCCCTAATAGGGGAGGACAAAAATTATTTTGATGTAGAACTTCCTTAAAACATTAACAAATACTGAAAGTTCCTCAGAAAGAACAAATGCAGGAATTTTTCCAGCTTGTATTGGGGATTTCTTGTTGAGATAATAAACACAAAAATAAGGTCATAGCAAAAACTCATAGAATCTTGGAATGTTAAGGGTTGGAAGTGACCCTAAAGATCATCTAGTTCCAACTCCCCTGCTGTGCACAGACAGATCTCAGTAGACCTGGTTGCTCAAGGCTTTATCCAACCTGTTTTTGAACACTACCAGGGATGGGGCACCCACAGTCTTCCTGGGCAAGCTATACCAGTGCCTCACCACCTTCACAGTCAAGAATTTTCTCCTAAGATCGAAGTTAAATTTCCCCTCTTTCAGTTTGAACCATTACTTCTTGTCCTGTCACTATGGTTCCCTCTCCATCTTCCCTGTAGGGCCCCTTCAGACACTGGAACGTTGCCATGAGGTCTTCACTCAACCTTCTCTTCTCCAAGCTGAACAGCCCCAACTTTCTCAGCCTGTCTTCGTAGGGAGGTGTTCCAGCTCTCTTACCAACTCTGTGGCCTCCTCTGGACTTGCTCCAACAGCTCCATGTCCTTCTTACACTGGGGGCACCAGAACTGTGCAGAGTGTTCCAGGTGGGGTCTCACGAGAGCAGAAGAGAGGGGCAGAATCCCCTCCCTTGACCTGCTGGCCACACTTCTTTGGATGCAGCCCAAGATTCTTTTGGCTTTCTGGGCTATGAGCACACACTGCCACCTCACACTGAGTTTTTCATCAAGTCCTTCTCCATAGGGCTGCTCTCAATCGCTTCTCAGCCCAGCCTGTGGGTGTGCCTTGGATTGCCCCAGCCCACACTCAGACCTTGCACTTTGTGTTGGTGAACTTCACAAGGTTCCCACAGGCCCACCTCTCAAGTGTGTCAAGGTCCCTCTGGATGCGTCCTTTCCCTCCAGCATGTCAACTGCACTTTACAGATTGGTGTAGTCAGCAAACTTGCAGAGGGTGCTAAAAAAAGCCCCAAACCTCCATAAAACCTAAATGAATCCTTTGTGCCAGCATTTGCTACAAAGGAGCTAAAGGGAGGTTCCCACATTGAAAGTTATCTTCACAGAGGTTGAATTTAAGGAATTGTTTCAAATTAAATGTTCAGTAGAAGAATATGAAGTGCAGACTGATAAAATGAGTGATAAACTGCAGGGTCAGGTGGCTTTTTCTGAAGAGTTCTAAGGAAACTGATATAAAAATTTTCCAAATTTTAACATTAAACAAAAAAATTATAAAAGGCACTCCTGTCTCTGTGTAAGTTATGTTTCCACACTGGAAATTTTTTTAGGCTATAAAACAAATTATAGGAGAAAACAGAGATAATAAAAACACACAGAGAAATTATATAATTAAGAACATGTTTTGTTTTTTTGCCTAAGGAGACATCACTTAGCCGTGAATCTTAGCATTACTTGAGGTAAAGAATTACTTAAGGAGGGGGAATTCAGAAGATCTGGATTTAGGAAAATCTTTTCACTTACTGAAGACTTAAAGAAATTGAGCTGTAAATAGAGAAGAGAGACTGTTCACTTCTGGATTAAAAATTGGATAATGAACATTTAAGTACTGTTGATCCAAAAAAAGATTAACAAGGTTGAAAAATGTGATCCATAACATGAAGCAAGGAAAACCAAAACAGACTAAAATTGTTTGACTGAAAAATCTAAAGTTACTAATTGCATGGAGAAGGTTGAAGTATTCAGAAGACAGCATTGTATGAAAAAATAAAGAGGCTTGTCAAAAACAAGTAGAAAAGGAGTGTTTTTCCACATAGAATATAATTAAGCAGATGAACCTTAAGGTTTTAATACTGAAAGTATACATGAGCTCAGCAAAGAATGAAACAAATTCACAAAGAGCAATCCATCAGGAATCATTAAAAATAAATGGCTAGCTTGCATTCAGATTCAATCTTTGGATCAGGAACCTAAAATCATACCTTGCTGGATGGTGGGTTAACACAACCAGCAAATGTTCAGTTATCTTTTGATAAACCTATGTTGCTAGTCAGTGTTATATATGGCCATATATACCTATTCTTATATTTTTAACTTAGTGTTTCCTAGTGGATATTTTTTGTCTTGTCATGTTGTACAACGAAAGAAACATCTTTTTCATGATACCATGAATAACAGTGATATTCCTATCTACAACAATTCTATTAATATTATTAATAGAATGTCTATTAAAGGTACATTTTTAGTTATGATCCAATTTGTAAAATTTTTAATGAGAAGTTCTGTCTGACCTCAGGCTTAGGTCTTCCTTAATTGTCTACATTTAATGTGAGGATTCCTCATCAATGTAATCCTTTTCTCCTGTTCCCTGCTAACTCAATTCCAACCCACAAAATGAATTTGTGGAATTTAGATTATTAAATGGTAGTAGAATGTGAAATTTAGGCAAGTATATCTCATGACATTTCTGTCATTCTTTTACCTTCTATTGTTTTACAGAATGACTTTAGAATGTCCAGATGTCTGGTTTATCTTGGTTTTTTAACTTAATCTTTCTGTATTACAGCTGACCTTCTAACGCTGCTTTCTCTTTTACAAGCATTCTCAGCTGAGCATTAATACTAGATGAGAGGTATGGAATTTTTATTTTTTGCATTTTCAGATTGTATAATCATGTTGGGGTCCCTCCCCTGCCGTGTAGCCCTGGGAGAGGGGCCCTGAGGGCACAGACACGGGGCTTCCCTGTCCCTGCTCAGCCTCGTTCCCATGGGTTGGTTTGTGTTCCCTGCGCGGGCAGAAGGACCCTTGGTCCCGTGACTGGAACAGTTCCTGGGCAGAGCCCCGGCCATGCGGCTGGAGAAATAAACATCTCTGAAACAGCTAGCAAGAATCTGTCTGTCCATATATATTTCCTTTCCACGGGACTCCTGGTTTGATATATGCGTGTTGCAGGATCCCCACTGCAACATAATCTGATATGAATTTAGAAGATTCAAAGGGCATGATGTGGCCTTTACAGCATTCTTAGCTGCAGATCTACTTTAGGTCCTCAATATTCTTTTCAAACCCCAGTTTTTGCACAGGCCTATTGTATGAGGTAGATTTATGTTCACAAGTACTTCATAGGAAACAGAACCTACATTTCATGCTAAACTTTCTGTTATGCAGGACTTAAGCAATAAGATCATTTGCCACTAGCTTGACTATAAAATGATAACAATTACAAAATAACAAACAGCTAATTACAGAATAAAATAATGTAAAATCCAAATTGAAACATAACAAGCATTTGAATAATTTATGGTAATGAACACTGAATTGCTTCATTGGATCTTTATACCCTAGCACTTGGGGTTTTCACTTCTTGCATGAAAAGATGGTTTTGCAAACTCTGAAATACATCAGACTTGAGCAAGGGCTAGAAAGAAGCTATTGCTTCCCAAGAAGGAGCAAGGAAAGATCTTCATGAGATGAATTGCCTGGATCTTTGAACCTGGATTTTACAAATGTTTTTCCCTGCTGTCCTGTCCAAGGAAAGAATCACAAGGATTTGTTACCTCAGTTACAGGTTTCTTTCTAATAATTAACTTACGTGTCTCATACTTCATGTATGTGCTTTTATGCATCCTGTTTTAAGTATTTATATGAATTTAGTGGCCTGGTTTGGAGTTATGGATTTTATGAGGTAGTGACAGTCAAAGCTCAGATTTAATAAACAAAAGTCTTTCTATAGTTCTTGGGTTTCATCTACGAATGACCTAATGGAGGAAACACAGCAAAACATGTATGCAGCAGATGTTGTATGTAGTGTCTTACCTAGGAGGAGAAACTGCCTTTTCTACCCAGAGATGTGTCTGCTGACATTTCCCCTGGAACCTGACAAACATCCTCTCTGTAACTCCAAGTCTCTTAAATCAGACTGACACCTTCAGAAAAGTGTTGTAGGCAGCGAACTCATTTGAGGAGCCAGACCGTTGCTCCTCTTTCATTTAATGCTATAAACATAGGAGTGTTCTTCTGCATCTAAACATAGCTTCTTTCTCTCTAAATATGTTGACTTCATCTTTCCAGTTAAAGTACCTAGTCTGTGATGATGTATTTAAGATTTGCTAGAACTAAATACAGTTTTCAAAGGTTTTCCATCCTTTTATGGGTAAAAGTCACAGACTTTTGTGTTTAACAAATGTTGCTGAGTGGCAAGATGTGGCCCAAAGGGAGTGTAAGCAAAAAGATTCAAAAAAGGAGCAGTAATCTGTCTGCTTCCTGAAAAAAGGTGAATTAGAAACACAATGTTCCTGCAACATGGGAAACTATAAAGCCTGCAATTCAGCATTGTAACTTGCACATTTAAGTGAGTTCATACATATATGAAATGCATGAATTAATCCACTTTACAAAAAAACCATTTGAAATGTTGACATGGAGGGAACTTGGACACAAAAAAAGGAAATTTTTGAGAGCTGCCTATAGGCTTCAAGAGCACACTTTGGCTACATTGTCTGAAATGCAAATATAAGTCTCAGAACAGCACAGCTGAATTTCAGTGTTATACTTCAGAACATTTCCTAAATTTTTTACAATAATAGTTCACACAGAAGTGTGCAGTACCTAAACTGACTGATTATCTTGTCAATGCAATTAGTGCACTATGTATTTAAAAGAAAGCTGGATCTGAGGCTGCCTTCAGACCTCAGTTTAGAAACAGAAGTGTGGACAGAAAGTTTGTAAATATATATAACAGTCTGAGAGAGAAGAAACTGTGGGAGTTGGACATAAAACCATATAATACCAGATTTCCTAGGCCAAGGTGTTCAAATGAATATTTGCATATTAAATTCTCAATTTTCAGCTCTACTGTAGTGTGCTTTTCAACAGCAATCAGTACTTGAGCAATAGCCATTACAGTTATAGAGAATTAGCAGAAAAAAGAATGAGTTAAAATGTAATTATATAATTAAAAAATATAAAATATTGCCAACCAAAAAAAATTAAAGAAAAACCATTTTAAGTCTAAAAATATGCTTTATAAAGTCCCAAACTTAGAAGGAATAGAGATAAATGGATAGATATTTCTTTGTTTATCTTAGCTTGCAGCTGAGAAGCCACTCCACATACTGTGCACTGTTTGCACAGATTTACTGTGCCTTCTGTATGATGTGACACATTTACTCAGTGCCCGTGACTAAAGGTTAATGGCTTGGTCACAATCTTCATATTAAATATGGTACAAACACTAACTTGTTATTCATGGGTCATGAGAGAGTCTCAGGGTCACCTTTATACAGGCTTCTAAATATTGTCTTAAATTTATGCTTGTTATGTTGCAGGTACCCAGCTTCAGCTTTGCGAAAGAGTAGAGACCATGAATAAAAAGGAAAGTCCACACTTTGTAAAAAATTGGCCCTCTAAACAAAGATCAACAGCCATAAATAAATTGTCCTGTTGAAAATAATCTGGAGGTATCAGAGTTTGGGGAATGTCTCTTGACCTTCCTGACATCTTTCTTCTTTAGTATCACAAGGCAATTGCCTGAGACACAGTCATAGCTGTTGACTGTGATTCTTCTTCTTGCATAATTATTAACACTGCCTAATACAAGCTGTTCTCCAAGCTCACACAGTGGTCTGACAATCAAAATACAAACTGAAATTCAGAAACGACTACAATGGATGTCTGGCCACACATTATTTATCTGACTGTAAAATACTGACTTCAAAATATTTCTTGCCACGAGCAGAGCCAAAGAAGCCTCTCTGGGCTATATGCACTGTTTGGGACATGGACTTGCCAATGCAGCTGCACAGAGCAGCCACTACCAGTCAGGACAAGAGATCCTGTGATGAAAATATGAAGCTTCTCTCCACACAGTCATCAAATTCTCCCAGGTTTTTTGCTGAAAAACCTCTGAATCATTTCCACTGCCTTTCTTCCATTTCTCCTAGACCCTTCCATTTGCTCTACATGTTTAATCCAGCAAAAAGGAGCTGGTGGCAGATGGCTTGCTGCTTCTTGAAAGTGATTGACAACTGCTTGTCCCTCAGTGTAATGCTCACGAAAGTCTTCAGTCCCCCTGCCAGCTTTCACAAAATATGCAAAGTTCAGGACATTTGTAATCTCCACCTTAATTTAATTTTGACCAAAAATTTTTGGGAGTCTTAGAAGGTATAAGGAGCACTTAGAAAAGAAGATGATGTCGTGTCTTGCCTCATGGAAATCCTGATTTCCAAGTCCAGGCTATCAGGCAGCTCTTTCTACAGCTCCACTCTCAAATGAGTAGATTAGTGAAAGAATTAATACAAGAGGGTAAGGAGAGTTTAATTTGAGATGTAAAGAGGATTCAGAGTATGATGAAAAATGCAGATACTTTGATAAAACCAAGATGTCTTCCTAAACATGACTCCTTAAGAATGTGTAAGTGACTTCAGGTTTCTAAGAAGAAATTTAATCTTTATTAGATCAATACATACATCCAGCAAAAGCCAAGCTGTTTGGAGCAGACTTGTATAGGTCTGAAATCTAAGCAGTAGTCTTCATAATTGAGTACATGCTGGGAATGATTACTTCTGGTTAATTGACACTACCCAATTTTAATCAAGGGGAATTTTGCTGCCTTAGTGAAGTAGGAAAGAAATAACTGTTTGATTTTCCTGCACTGTAAGATATTCCAGAAAGAATTTAATGGAGTGGAAGACAACAGTTCTGTCTGCTGCAAAGTTTGTAATTTTTCCAACTATATCAATTAGTCTTATAAACGCTACAAATCCTAGTCCAATATAGGATTACAATACAATGAAGGACATACCCAAAACAAGGTCACAATTTAACAGGGACATTGCTCCAGTCTGTCACACCCCTTGAAATCAATGTTAACAATACTCAGCACTTGCATCTCACTTCTTATCTCTGAAATAATTTAATTAGATAATGTTTATAGTAATAGTTGATGTGGTATTTGACCTCAAGATGGAAAGATTGTAGGTTTATGTAGAATATGAAATTAAAAAGCCACTGTAGCTTTGCAAAGGAACAGTTGAAACAATACACTGTTGATATGCTCTGGTTATTCCAGCCACAGTGTTTGAGCATGATTAGGTACCTGAGATAGCACAGGTCACCTATGGTGGCCAAGGCAGTAGTTGCAGGATCCTGTTTGAAGGCTACAATAGACTGCAGAAAAATAGTGAGGATACAGACCTATAGTTAATATCAATTATGATGCACTGGTCAGTTCAG
Organism: Corvus brachyrhynchos; assembly: GCF_000691975.1. NCBI lineage: Eukaryota > Metazoa > Chordata > Aves > Passeriformes > Corvidae > Corvus > Corvus brachyrhynchos. Next base: position 2,492,935 of record NW_008237226.1, on the reverse strand, counting down.
GCATTTTTAAGTCCTAGCTGGCAGCAATTACAGTTCCTGCCCACTCAGACAATATCTCTATATTCCTTCTGGGTGAGCTGACCCTGTGTCTTGTATGCCTGCTTTTAATATTTCACAATAGTCAGAAGCTCCTTGTTCATCCACCCAGGCCTCCTGACTTCACTGCTTGATTTCCTGCTCATTGGGATAGACAGTTCCTGAGCCGTGAAGAGGCGTCTTTAAAAATCAACCAGCTGTACTGAACCCCTCATCTTTTTGAGGCTGGATATCATGGTGTTCTAAAAAGATTCATGAAATCTGCTCTTCTGAAGTACAGAGTGGTGATGACTTTTTTCCTTTTGTTCTCTGCTCTTAGGATCCTAAACTCCATCATTTCATGGTCACTGAAGCAAAGGCCACCCACAGCCTCCACATCTCTAACTCATTATTCCTTATTTATGAGGTTTAGCAGATCATCTCCACTCATCACCTTCTTAATCACCTATGTCAGGAAGTTCCCATCAACACTATCCAGAGATGTCCTGGACTGCCTGTGTCCTGCTGTGCTGACCTTTCAGCTGACATTGGAGCAGTTAAAGCTTCCCACAAGAACCAGGGCCTGAGAGCAAAAGGCTTCTTCCAGCTGTCTGAAATAGTCCTTACCTACTTATTTCTGACTGGGAAGTCTGTGAGAGATGCTGCAACAATGGCATCACTCTCATCTGGCTCATCACCTGTCCCAAGGCAGAGTGCCCTGCATCCTCTCTGCTCTGTCATGTAAAGTGCAACTCGCCCCATCCACCATACTGTCCTGTCTTTTCTAAAGGAGTTGTATCCATTCATGCCAGCACTCTGGTCATGTGAGCTAACCCACAACATCTCCGTGATCCCAATGAGATCACAGCCCTGTAACTCCATGCAGAAATCCTTCTATTCATTGCACATGCATCCTTCAGTGCCAAAAGTCAGAAGTTCCCAGCCTTCACCATCAGGGAAGTCTCCATTTTCCAACATGATAAGCACAGGCTTTGCCTGCCCCTCTTTCAGTACAATTTGGGGCTTCGGCTGGTGAACCTGCAGAGTGTTAGAGAAGATCTGACCTTCTTTTTGGCATCGCTGACGCTGCAAAACCTGCTGAGCTCCTGCAGCTCCTTTGTGCAGCTCCTACACAGACCCTTGCCCAGCACACTCCTCCTGCAGGCAAGGAGCCCATTTCCCCAGTCCCAGTCCTGGTGGGAGGCTACAGACAGAAGTGTGCAGGAGAGGAGTGCAAATCTGTGCTCCAACCCTCTGCAGCCTGAAAGGAGCAGAGCCTGCATCCCAAGAGCAAGCAGATTGTCAGCATCAAGCTGGAAGAGATATAAAGAAAATTGCTGCCACTCATAAAAGGATTGTGATTTGATCCTAATCACAAGGAGTTTTTGATTTTAATTCTACTTTTTACATGTGATGGAAAATCAGCAACTAACTAAAAAAAATAAAAAGCAGGCTCAGATTAAAACCCAGGGTTCAGTCTGACCCCGGGAAGGGAGTCAAGTTTAAAATAGTTTTAATGTACCATATGTACTGATTCCTCCTCTTTCTCTCTCAAAATTTAAAGGACTGTTGTCAAAACCATAAAAACTGGAGATTGCAAGTAGATTTTTTGACCCAGAACTAAAATACTATGGAAGAAAAACAATTAGTTCAGCCTAGTGAACTGACCCAACTATACCCTGACAGAGCTGCAGAGACTTACAAGAAAGCCAGTGAGAGTGACTTTGAATCTGTTTAGAGTGCTGCCTTAGTACCTAGTGTAAGATGCAATCTATTTCAGCTGCAGAAGTAAAAATATTTCTAAGAGCAGAAAAAATAGATGCTAGTCTAGTGACTTCTAGCATAATAAAATTAAGCAACAAGAACAAAAAAATCCTCCAGGGACAGCTGGTAATTAGAAAGTCTCCAAAACTGGTTCATTAAGCCATTTGCTGGCCAAGTACAAATTCTAAACAGAGAAAAAGAAATTACAGTCTGTGTTTTAAATGTTATCACATGTTTTAATTGTCATTATGACCAGCTGAAGGCGATAATGGTCTTAGAATTAGTGCCTGCATCTCTGTGGGAAAAGCAGGCTGAGACAGGGCTCATTATACTGCAAGTGGAATGGCCATTTGTTAGCTATCAATTGCAATTCCAGCTATCCGAAGACTGCTGTGCTGTCAGATGCAGCATGGATTTCATACTCTCCCTAACAGCTCTTGTCAGTTACTGGATGTGGAATTCCCACCACAAAAGCCATGTGGGATGTGGGGGACTGTCACACAGTAAGAGATAGATGTACATCTCAGGGAACGAAGACCACAGCTCTATGGTATTTTCTGAAGCAGTTGGCCAGGAAGAAGTCGATCCATCCTTAATGAGCTCACCATAAGCACACACAAATATATGTGTGTGTATGCACATCAATATAAAATGCATATTTGTACACATATTTATAATAATATACATGAACATAGACACATATAAATAAATCAATATGTAAACTTCTGTGCACATGAGCACATGTATTCATGCTTATCTATGTTGGCATTTTGCATTCCAAATTGACGCTAGGAAGTTTTTTTCCTAGTTTTAATTGAGAAGGACATTTAACAAAATTGTTCCTCTGTTGCCTCACAGTGCTGACAAAGCTTCCTCTTATGGATGTTTTTTCCAGCATCATAATTAAAATGTTACAATCTTGAAGAATGTGCTCAGAAGTGCATGGCAAATTATTTGGCTTCCTCTGAAGCATTCAGCATTCTAGAGTAAGCGGACAGAAAATCTGAGTCCTATGCAATGAAGCTGATTTATGAGCAAATATTAAAAGGAAGAAATTTAAATTCTGTCAATAGAAATCAGGAGTGTGAATAAAAAGGAAGGACTGAACCAGAGTTAAATGTCCTGGTTGCCAGCTCAAGCCAGTTGTAAGGGCAGAAGTACAGAGCAGCCACAGCTGTTTCAGAGGCTGTACATGCCATGTTGCTTCACTGTGGTAGGGCCTTTAAAAAAATCTGCACAGGGTTTGTTCTAGCTTGAAAGGCTGCATAAACTCTGCTGAGTGGTGGATTCAGCTGTGGGATTGGATGGGCTGGTAGGAGCTGCAGTGTTATGAACCATCCCAACCTACTGTTTTCCACGAAATATAGAACTTTCATCATCAGTGTCTGTTCCAGTGTGGCACAAAATCACAGCATTTTCTTTAATCTGTGGATAACGTAAACTTGCTAGATAATATAATGAGTGGACAATATCATCCTTCTTGTGGATAATAAGAATTCCCAGGAATGATTGAGGCTGTGATGCTTATGGGATGCTGAGATGTAGGTGAAGCAAGTTTCAGCCTTTGCTTGGACTGCTGTAGGTGAGTGTGAGGCTTCTGTGTCCTAAATGAGTGTCCTTGCTTCTAGAAATTCATCTGTTCTGGGAAGAAAAAATCTGTTCCATAATTTGCCCAGGGAAAAACACAAAGAGCCTTGGAAAAAAAAAGATCCACAAAAGGTGCCAGTTCAGTGACATCAACTTATTTTTCAAGCCTCCAGTGTCCTGAGGAGCTTTTCTGAATAGTTCCTGCCTTCTGAGAAAGCAGTACATGATGATGCCCTCACTCCTACCAGGAAATGTATGCCTGAATGGCATGACCTAGCTTAAAATTTAAAACTTTAAGCCTTTCACAAGCCAGGTACATTGACTATGGTGAGAAATTGCTCTGTGTGTGTAAAAAAAGACCTGAGCATCTTTTCAAAGCTCAGTAGTGGATATCAGGAAACCAAACTGAAATAAGACAAAAAAAGAGTTCTCAGTGATGAAAGTGTCAGTCTAGAGACTGGTTGGTCAAATACTTTCTACCAAAATTCTTTCTGCTTGGAAATGGTGGGAAGACGAAACAAAGACCAATCCCAATAAACCAATGTTTGCTATTGAATTAGAAAATACTTTGATTTTGAGATGAAGTTTTAGTGCTTCATGGGATCATTTGCTGATTGCCACAGATTCCCTCACTTTTTTTTTTTTTTGAATTGACACTTACAAATAACTCAGACAACACAGAATAGCACAGCTCTGTATTCAGGACATGTATAAATCCCATTATATTTATCCATTTTGTTTATCACCAGGTTAGATTAAGTGGTGCTAGAAGGCTAAAAGCATGTAATGGAGGATGTATCACAAGGGTTCAAAGCCTTGAAATTATGGGATTTGAGCAGTTCCTCCACAACCTGTGCTGCAGGTTGTGAACAATTTTCAAAAAACATCTCAGTCTGCACTGGGAGAAAAATCTCTTCTTGACCCTAAATCTGAGTGATTAGTTAAGCCTTGATTTCATGTCATTTTTATTAATTTACATCTGTTATTAGTTTTTTCAGTTGTTCACTATAGGGAGTGAAGATTTCCTAGTCATGCAAAGAGTCAAGCAGACATTGCACAGATTACTCTAATGTGGGTGTGGTGTCAGTAAATAGTAGTTACATTTTACATTATCTGCTTTTGTAGTCTAAACAATTCATATTTTGAGTGTTGCAAATACATGTGTATGGCAAATTAAATTTTCTCGGGATAGTTCTCAATCAATTTGAAAAAAGAGAGGCAGAATTGTCACTGTTCTGACCAAGACCCATTAGCTCTCACAGAGGTTTTTTTCCATTATCCTGCTTTTCTAGTTACTAATCTTTACTTTCAAGACAAGAGTGACAGCTGTTTGATGCTGCCCCCACTTTCATTCTCCGCCCCTCCCCCAATCCCATATCTGTTTCATTTCAGTGCTCCTTGGCTGCATCTGTTTTTTAGGTGAATACCTAAAAGTTCTATGTTATTTCTCTTCTGTTCCTTTTGGGAACTGGAAATAGGCCATTCTCATGGCATGGATTTAAAGGGATACTGTTTTATGTAGTTAGGAAAACAATCGCAAAATACTGGGTAACCAGGAGATTGGCTGCTGTATTTTTACTGGTATCAACCATCAGTGAACTGCAGCTGAAATTTGCTCATAGCTGAGGATCCAGGCACAGTTCCATTAGGAGGTGATAGAACTTTTTCCATTGAAAGCAATACAGTTCTGGTTACTCATGGGCAGCACAGTTGTTCATCAGGGAGGTGAGCAAGCAGGTGAGGATGAGCAGTGACAGAGGGAATATAGTGAATGGGTGCTGCAGTGCTAGGTTTGGTTTAGCAAGCTGCAGCTTTCCCAGAGAGCTCAGCAGAGCTGCTTTGGGCAGGGCAGCCATTCTGCCCTCCCGTAGTCCTTTTGGACAGCCCTGAGCTCCTGCTCCAGCTAGCTGGGCTCTGCAACACAGTGAAAGCAAAGGAGGCAGAAAAGGGACCCTCATAGAGGCCTCAGAGGACTTTTATTGTTGCATCTTGGCCAGGTGGTTACCTGAGGCTGAGAGACCAGGTGGTCAGGGCACAGGGGGGTTTTCTCAGGGGCTCAGGGGTGGTCTATGGGCGGAGTTGGGGTACAGGAACCAATAGGGAGACCCTGAGGGAGTGGCCAGAGCTAGGAGCTGGGGAAAGTGGGGGAACAGTGTGAAAGTCATTTAATAAGTGAATCAGTGGGAAAAATGGGTATGAAGTTGTTTAACACTGGATTCCTTGCAGCTGCCCACTCTATCTGTCCACCCAAAATAGTGCTACTCCAGCAGACCTAGCAAAAAAAAAGTGTCTCTCTCCTTGAAGCTTCTGTAGTCCAGTCATTGATCCTTTGTAGCCTTTTTCGTTCATCATTTCCCATATTGGAACAAACCCTCTGTAAAGGAAATGTAAGTTAACACAGATGGATGTAAATTCCCTTTGCAGCCTGCTCCAGGGGTCAGCAACCAGCTTTTGGCAGAGGTGAGGCAGGAATTTAAGGATGGGAGAATCTGAAGATATATCAACCTATTTGCAAAAGGATGCCTGTATCCCTCCAGTGTAGGTTTCCTTGAGGTCAACGTCTTTTTTTTAGGTTTTCCCTAGTCTCATTTGCATTGGGCTACCAGCATATCAAGAGCAGTATCATGTGTTTGTTACTAAAATCACCTAATTCATAGCAGAATCATGATTACTTGGGCTAAGTAGTAATTTATCTACCAGTTATGTAAGAAAATTTTTTCAGGATTGCATGCTGTTCAGAAAACATGCCTCATTCTCCCTGGAATTCATTCAAAATCTTCTGGTACCTAGAAAGACATCATATTTTTTTCTGTTCTTTACTTTTTTACTTCAGAACTTCCAGTATTGTGTTTGGGGTATAAGTGTTATAATTCCACAAGACTTAACAGAATCTCTTCAGTGATGCCTCCTAATAGAGACTGTTAAGAATAAAAATATCTGCCTCATTTAGTACAAATGGCAGAGACAAAGATGAAGTCCAATCAATTCAAAAATTAATATTTAGCATGCAGTAGTTTTGACTTGGCAACCTGATGTTAAAATAATTATTTATTTATATATCATCAATCTTTTTTCCATATCTTTTCCCCTTCATGTACTTTGCACCTAAACATAACATGTCTGTACTTACATAATCTGCTCCTTCCCTCCTCCCCTGAGAAAACAACAAAATAATGCTTTTTTACAAAAGTTTAGGATATTAAATGGCTGGCAGAAATTGTCTGAGGATCTCTGCCTCTGCATTGAAAACTAATGAGAGCTTTGCAGACAGGAAATTTCTCAGGTTTCAACCTCTTTGGTGGTTCCCAGGGAAGTGATTCTAGAGAGGACAAGATGCAAAGTAGATTGTCTTCAGGCCATATTGTCATTTTTTGAGGAATGTAAAAAAAAAAAAAATGCGCTCAGCTGTAGATCTTTGGTCGGAAATCTACAATGCAGGAAGGGAAAAATATTATCAGAGAGAACTGGCCCTTCCAAAACAAGACAAAGCTGGGATTATTCCTGAGAAAGGGCTGATTTCTGGGAGAAAAAAACCCCAGTTCAGTGGGAAAGATGTGTATCAAAGGGCTTGGGGTTTGGTTAACATGTAGGATTTAGCCATGGGACAGCAAACAGTTTTTATCACAAGAATCTGAAAATTGTTTCTGCATGATTTAATGTCCTGCAAAAATATTTGATTAACAGTAGAAAGGGCATAGGATATTGCTCTAAATTAGATGTTTGGTTTGTGCAGGCATTAGATTAATTTAGGAATAGGTGCAAAAGATCCATAGACTCTTACCTAAATATGTGCATTTCTGTGCTCCTTCTCTGCATGAAACTATTGATAAACAGAATCAAACCCTGGAGATGTCTGTCTGTTACATAAAAGCTGAATGAGTAATTTATAAGGCCGTGGCTTTGGTTCTATGAAACCCATGTTAGAATTAATTGCTTTAATTGCTAGACCAACAGACTGATAGCTCCTCTGATGACCATAAAGGCAGTTCTCTAGTCCTACAGCTGATGACTTCACAACTGATACATTGAGATAAGTGCAGAACAAATCCTTCTCAAATTCTAGTAATAAATCATTCTAAGATTAATTTCTTTATGCCACTGCTTTCCTACATGTGTTAAGTAAATATTAACTGCCCTTGCTGCTGCTGCTGCTAATGAATAAAGTGGACTTTTCAAGGCATCCCTGGGGAATGGAGACCATGAGTTCTTTTCTCCCTTTGGCTGATAAATCTATAGATGCTGACTTTAATAAATAAATAAATAAATAAATAGTAGCAGGATCCCAGATGGTTCTGCACAAGTAATCTGACCTGACATTTGGTAGCTCATGTAGTCTCTTTTAGCTCAGTGACCTTTGCTGGAAAAGTGAAGTACTGTAGGTGGGATCTGATCCAATACCCACTGAGGGCAAATCAGAGCTTTCCTTTTACTTCACCTATGTTTTGACTGGGACCACATCAAGAGATGTAAATGGGAGTGCAGGACTTTATTCCACCCTGACTTTATGAAGTGCATGACAGCCTAGAGAGATGAGACTGTCTCCAAAAGAACCTGACTTAAAAAAATCTATCACAGCTAATGTCCAAGAGGGGAACACCTTTGAGAAAGATCACATAGAGGAGGAATCAGTATGTCCTTTGTGGATGTGCACTGTGAATCAACAAAATAAGCAGAAGAGAGATTGGTCTAAGTTAGCAAACTTAAGTTTAATTTCTCCTGTCTAGAAAAGAAAATCTTTACAATTCTCAGGATACAGACCCATAAATCACTGCATTGTGAGAGTTGATTCTTCTTAATGACTAAATAAAGCAGCGTGTATTACTATGCTAGTGTACTATGTAGTATGTCAGCATCCATGGTTAGTTTTACCCACTCTCTATACTGGTCCAGTAAAGTAAGGATAAGGTGTAAATGGAAGTCATTGTTCTCTGTTTAAAATGTGTAATTCAGCAAAGAGAGACACAGCTGATCTGGCTGCTGTGTATTGACAAATAATTGTTCCCAGGAGACAAGTGAACTGAACATGCAGTACTTTTCATAATTAAACAGTCTGTGTCTGGCATGATGGACAGCTGGAAATGATGCTTTGTTTTCTACATCCTGGGTACACAGTTCTGTGTACTGATATTACTTGCTGTTTTATGGAGAGTGTCCCTGGGGATCTCTTCTGTCTCTTACAACTCAGCAACCCAGTGCTTTATGTACATCTCTGACTGTACATAAGTCCCTCAAATGAAACTGAAAAAATGCAGGGTCTGTAATCTGGTTCAAAAGATTTTAAATTGCTTTGACGTCTCTGACACCTTTAACTACCAAAAGATGCAGACACCTTTACCATTGCTCCAAATACCAAGTGACAATAATAGCCTTTGATGACTGGGTGCTGGTGACCCAGTCCTGCCTGGTGTTGATGAGTTGTGTGCTCTTCTGAATACTCTCAATTTCCATGGAAACAAAAGAGAATCAAGGGATTAAGGCCTATGTGATTTACATTTCCTTGTATTTGTTAAGGAAAAGCATTATTTTAAAATAAACTAAAAACACTTGTTGATTGCAGTAAGTTTTAATTTTATGTATTACAGATATCAGTAGTACATCCTCATGCAAATCCTGAATGCAAACCTCATAATAACATTGTATGTCTTTTTTAAATACTCTGGAAAAGCAAAGTTTGTCTAAGTTGCAGCTTCAGCTGCTTTTCAAGGAACGTGCTACTCTGAGGTAGCTAATGAAGTGTTTGACCTGACTAAAGAAAATCTTTCTCTGTCCACATGAGAGCATTCAAACCCTACTTTAAATGTTCCTGCTTGTCCTGTTATTTTAAGCTGTGTTCCACAGAGCACTTAATGAGAAGTAAAAAAACAGTTGTGGAAATAAAAAATTTAAAAACCTGCCTTATCACTGTAAACACATTGGAAGGAGGTATGAACCTTGACTGGAATCCTCAAATGCCTGGCACATTACTGCATTTTGCATATTCAATGCAATAAGCTTCTCAGAATTGAAGAACAGCCCAAGTTGGAAGGGACCTCAAAAGATCATCTGGTCCAGTCTTTCTTGGGAAAGGGAGACTGCATGAGGTTTTCTGGTATCCTGTACAATTGCATCTTGAAAACCCACAGTGGTGGGGACTCTACCCCATCCATGGGGAGGTTGCACCAGTAATCAAATATTCTTATGGCAAAAATATTCATATATTGAAATAAAACCTCTCCTGGTGCAACTTGTCCTTGTCTTCTCCATGTGGCTCCTCATAAAGTATCTGTCTTATCTGGAGCTGCCATGTTGGTACTAGAAAACTGATCAAGTCCTCCCTGAAGCTTCACTTCCTCAGGGAGCAAGGACTGAATGCCTTCAGTGTTTCCTCAGGTTCCCCATCCCTTTGATCTCCCATCCCTTGGATCACCTTTGGCGCCCTCATTTGGACCTTCTCTATTCAGTCTGCATCTTTCTTGAATTCTGGGGACCAGAAATGGACACAGTACTCCCAGCCCAGCCTAACAAATGCTGGGTAGAGCAGGAGTTTCCCATTTCTATCCTTGCTGGTAGCCCTTCTGCAGGTGCAGCCCAGGATCCAATTTGCCTTTGTTGCTGCAGTGGTGCACTGCTCACTCACGTTGAGCTTGCTGTCCACCAGCACCCACAGGTCCCTTTCAGCAAGGCTGAACCACACTGATCCTAACCTGTACTGAGATCTTTGGTTATTTTGTCCCAAGTTCAGGACTTAGCACTTGTTTGTTTTAACTTCATACTGTTCTTGCTAGCCCATTCTTCTACCCGCCCAGGTCAATTTATTCAGCAATAAACTCCTTTTTCACCAGGCTGCAGGTGAGTTGCTTATATAAAAGCATCCACATATTTTGTGAGAGCAGAAAAATGCACCCTATTATCTACTGCATGAATCCTTCCATTTGTCTTTGCAATGCACTCAGAGCTCCAGGGCATGGTTTTGGTAAATAATTAAGGGCTAATCCTGGAAATGCTTTGTGTATGGAGCTGCCATTGAAATCGATGGGTGTTCTGAGCATGGAGAACTTGCCCTAGTGGGCCCTTAATCTTGCAGTAAACCAGAGAGGCATTTGTTTTGCAACTGAATGTTTGGTGGAATAATGAGAGCGTGTGTACTGAGATTTTATTTTTCATCATTCTTTGCAATGAGATAGGACACTGTAATGTTTATATTCATCATCTATGCAATATAAGAAAACAATAGTGGATTTCTGGAGATATTATTTGCTTTAGTTTATAAACAAGTCACTGTTGACTATCAATCATTATCAACTTTTCATCAATCAGAACATGAAAGACACACCTCAGCAGCCATTAAAATATTTACAATCATCATTACATTATCCTGTTTCTATGAGTCTGCTTACATGAATATAAGTAATCAGAATAACTCTGATTTTCTCTCTCAGTAAAAATGTCAGAGATAAAACTGCAAGCAATCCAAGGCTAGCTCATAAGTATAACTAAGGTAACTAATAAAAAACAACCATGAAGGATATCATAATAACATAAGATAAAGCTTATTGAGAAACAATGGTGCTCTGAAAATTCTGTATAAAAAAACCTTCTTTGCATTGCCAATGTCTGAATAATTTCTTTGAAATTGCTAGCTATTTTATCATCATTATTATAAGATTTTTTAAAACAAAATGGTAATTCAGCTTAAAGGTCAGGAACCATAAATAGATAAGACCTTCCTTTAGATATACTGTCTGCATATAAAATAAACATTTTAGTTCTTTTTGGAATGAAAGTTTGAGTTAATCTCTCATTTTTTAATGCTGTTATTTACAAAGCAAAAGATTCAATGTGTTTCAGTGGCTAAAGCAGATTATTAAAAAGCCAGATATATACTAACCTAAATTGAACTCCTGATTTACTTGCTATTTTTTAAAATGTGCTGTGGAGAGTTCTCCATATTTTATTTTTCTCATCAGAGAAAAGCTGCGCTGATAATGTGGGCCCAGCCCCAGTGTTGAGGACCCATGGACCTGTGCCAAGCCCAGCCTTCCCCCCAGCAGACCTGCATGCCTGTGTTACATAAGGCAGATCTGTGACCATGGAGACTGCAAAATGAGTTGTTATCTGCTTCCAAGCAGCGTGAAGTGATGGGCCAGAGGCTGAAATTTGGCTTTTTGTTTATTTGTTTGAGACCCACATCAGGGCCCACTTAGAACATCCTTATTCCCTCCTCTGGGGTCTGCCTGACATGGACCAGAGATCTGATCCCAAGGACGTGTCCTGACCTCCTGCCCCACACCTGGGCAGTGCAGCAGCAAAGTCACCTCAGCTTCTCTTTACTAAGGGAAGAAATGGTATAGGTACATGAGAATCTGGACTCTGGGGTGTAAGCTCTCTGGTTAATAGCCTTTTTAAAACTCATTTTACCTGTTTTATCTTCCTTTCCCCTTCTTTTCTCAGTGAGTGGTGGGAAAAGCTTTGCAGGGTAGGAAATACTGTAGAATTAAATACTATGATATATACATGAATTTGTGAATGCATTTCCTCTTTCAAAATCTCTGAAACACTAAAATGTTTCTGGTTAGTAAATATTGATAAAATTGTATTTCTAATATGTGGATACAAATTGGACAAATTAAATAAAATGCTCCTGGGTGAATAAAATTTATTTTCACAGAACACAGTATTTGAAGTTAACTATATCTGCTAAAAATTTTTGTTAGCTTTTATTTAAAGTTTAAATATTTGCATGATTTTCATGGGCTTTATAATTTTCTCATACCTTTTTGTTCTCCAATTGCAAGCTTTGCCCAGTTGTGTTCTGCTTGGCCTTATTTCTAGCACATCCCTCATCCTGGATCACAAATATCCAAGCTAAAATCCTTGAGGCAGTGTGAGAGAGGAGAGAAATCTGGCTGGAAAAAGGGAGTCCCATTGTCTTCTGAGTACCAGCATTTCCAAATCTTTTCAGCACATTTTCAATGGAAAGTATCACATCCTTTTGTTATATAAAAAACCCCAAAACCACAGGAGTAGGAAACAAAGATAAATTAAGACCAGTTGCCTTGTCTTAAGAACATGCTGGCAAATCCATGTTCCATGGCACTGGCTCTAGAATTGCATTCTGTGTTGTGCCAATCTACCCAGCTATCCTCATTTTACATCTGGCAGATCTGGCCAATGATGGGTGTCTTCAGGTGAGACTCTGGAGATAGAACAGAAATTCAATCTCTACTGCCATTGTTACTGAGGCTTTCCTGCACCAGTTGTTCAGAGGAATGCTCCTTCATCCCCGCTGCGTGAAAGGCATGGCATGGTACTGGAGCTGTCACTTTAAACTATATTTGGTTGCAACAAGCCATAAACAGAAACCACCCCTTTCATTCAGAAAGAAATGTCTGGTATTTGTCTAGTTTTGATAAGAGGGGAAAAAAAAAAGAACCACAGAAGTTTCAGAATTGGATAAAAAAATCTAAAAAAATTCATGGTACATTGTGCTTACAATGTTGCCTTTAAAATTCTGCATTTTAAAATCCCAGGACATAAATTTTATATTTGGCTGAAGATTACCAAACAGCCTTGTTCATGCAGCTGAACATCAAAATTGAACAGCACCATGCCTGGATTTGACCTCCTAGCATTTGAAGCTGGGTATCTGGATGCTTTTACTTTCTCTAAAGTAATGGAGGTAAACAATAAAGTGAATACTAGTCTGTGTCATGCTCTTGGATCAAAGGGGAGAAAAATATTGCATCATGAAACATAGTGCTCGAGCAGAAAGATGGGCTTGCATTATCAGCCCTGTAACCTCCACAAAGCAATATGGCATTTAATTCTGAAATGATTCATACCTATGGTACCCAACCTTAATAAGACCAAGTGTTTTTATCAGCCCTTAAGAAAGACAGAGAAATATTGGAGAACTCTTAGTAAATAGATGAAGAAAGGATTCAGGACCAGGGAAACAAGCCCTGTGATGGCTTGTGAAGTTTAGAGTTCAGCCTAACCAGTTTGCAAAAAAGATACTGGAAGCTGGCTGCAGGAGACTGGTGGTTACATATAGTTGCTGCACAGAGAAAAGAAACTTGAAGTGGAAAAGAAAGTTTTCAGCTCTCCACAGGAGGATATGACTGATTTCAATGGCTGGAAATTTAAATTTCACTAATCACATTTTGAAATGTGATATGTTTTACAATTAAAAATTAATGCCTTTTTTTCCTTTTTCTTTTTTTTTTTTTAACTTTGTTTTCTTCCACTGCTTTCTAATGAATACACTTTAATCCAGATTCTTAAGAAAAATTCTACAGCCTGTACACACAGAAAGTGTTGCTCTCCTTTGGTCTTGTCTGGCTCCACAAGTACAGCTGGTAGCACTTCTGTGGTTCATTAAAATCCATCAGCATGTAGTTTTTTTCAGAAATATGAACAATAGATTTTCTATAGCTAAATTCCATTTCGTGATTAATAGAGGTCAACTGGATGGAGACTGCAAAACAGGAAGCCTTCAATTTGCTTCACATAGTCTTCTAAAGATGCCTTAATCTGTGGGTTTCTAAACTGAGATTTATCTCTAGCAGGCCAATTCATCATCCATTTTGTTTTAATCAACTATTTAAAAAGTGAGTGCAGCAGAGCTACCTAATAGCAAAGAGTAAAATTAATAAAGATATTTTGCATCTGGCCTATGAGAAATAATTAAACTATTTAAAGAAAAGAAACTGAATTTAACAAAAGATTCTACCTAAACTGTGGGAAAGTAATAAATATCAGCTAGAAACTACAGATAATGGTATCATACTTGCATCTTTTGCTTTCACTTACAAAGTATATTTAGAATTTTATGAAGTTTTTTTTTTGCGGAACATAATTTATTAGCTGTCCTCAGTGTTTATTTCTGCCTGAAATATTAATATATTGCATTAAAAATGGTATTACTTAGCAAAATAAAGAAATTTGAAAAAGCTTAAAGGATATTATTAATGATACACTGGCTTATGACCATCTTTTTTTTTTTTATTATATTCTTTGAAGTGAAATTTTTTGTAAGTAACATTAGTTGTCTGCCAGGGGGGCTGAGTGGGAGGTGGAAGAAACCCTTAATTAAAAAAATATGTTGTGTTTTAAATCTTGCTTTGAAATCTGAAATTACTCAATAACTTTACATGACAATTGAAATCCATTAATGAAGAATTTTCCTGAGACACCTTCTCTTTGCTAGCTGAAAGGGGAGGGCATGAACATTTGGGGAATTAATTTGGGGTCTGGATTTAATGCCTGTATTAGTTTTGCATGGCCTGGGATTTGGTAGTGGGGGTGTCACAGAGGTGGCCTCTGTGAGAAGCTGCCAGAAGCTTCCACCATGTCTGGCAGAGCCAGTTCCTGGTGTCTCCAAAGATGGATGTGCTGCTGGCCAAGGCTGGGCCAATTAGAAATGGTGGTAATGCCTCTGTGAGAACAGATTTATGAAGAAATCTAACAAAGCTTGTGGGGGCAGTTTTAACTGCGGCCAGAGAAGAGCAGAGTGAGAACATGTGAGAAGAACAACTCTGCAGACACCAAGGTTGGTGGAGAAGGAGGGGGAGGAGGTGTTCCAGGCTCCGCAGCCGAGATTCCTCTGTAGGCCGCGGTGATGACCGTGGTGAAGCAGCTGTGCCCCTGCAGCCCACGGAGGGCCGTGGGGATGCAGGGACCCACCCACAGCCCGTGGAGGAGCCCCACGCTGGAGCATGGGGCTCCCAGGCTGGAGCAGCCTGTCCTTGGAGGACTGCACCCCATGGAAGAGTGACCCATGCTGCAGCAGTTTGGGGAGGACTGTTGCCCATGGGATGGACTCGTGTCGCAGCAGGTCACAGGGAACTGTTGCTCGTGAGATGAAGTCACGTTGGAGAAGTTTGGGAAGAACTGTCTCCCGTGGGAGGGACCCCACGGTGCAGCAGGGGAAGGACTCCTCTCCCTGAGCAGAGGGAGAAGCCACGGGTGATGAACTGACCATAACCCTCATTCCCTGTCTCCTTGTGCTGCTGGGGTAGGAGGTAGAGCTGAGAAGGAGGGAGAGGTTAGGGGAAGGTGTTTTTAAGGCCTTATTTTACTTCTCATGATCCTGCTCTGATTTTGTTAGCAGTGAATTACTTTATGTCTCTAAGTTGAGCCTGTTTTGCCCTTGATGGTATTTGATGAGCAAACTCTCCCTGTCCATACCTCAACTCATGAACCCTTTGTTAAATTTTCTCTCCTCTGTTCAGCTGCAGAAGAGAGTGAGTGAGCAGCTTTGGTGGGTGCCTGGCATCTGAACAGTGTCAACCCACGACAATGGCCTGAGCTCATATCATGAAACCATTGTCTTGACTTCTGGTTTTAACATTCATCTATTCTCCTTTCTTCTGGTAAGGTCTTTGGGGACCACTGAGTGCCAATTCCTGGGAGCAAGCTCAGGAAATGAATTAGAGAAGAAAGTCCAAGGCATTATTTATGGTTTGTTTCACCTTATTCCTCTGCTTTATTGATAAGAAGTTTTATCCAAGCTTCAGATTAAAACCCAGATTCCCTAGATATAAATAAATGTTGTTATATCTTTTTTTTTTTGTGCCAAAGAGCAGCATAAGGCAGTCAAATAGTGTGTTCTGGTTTGACCTACTGCCTGATCCTTAGCTTGCTTTAACTGTGGTGCAACTGCAATTGCTCCTACACTTGCCCTGCTTCCCCACCTTTGAGGGAAGAGCAGCAGGACAATGGTTCAGCTCCTGCTCTTCCTTGCTTTTTTTGGGGATACCTGTCACCTGCTTATGAATCTCTACCAGTTAATGTCAGACCATTACTAAACAGCTATTTGGGCTGTGGTTGTGCTCCTTTGAAGGCTAGCATCAGTTCCTTTCAAACATTCTGCCTCTAGGGCAAGCTACCACCAAACATTAAGATGCTGCTGGTCACTTAGTAGCTACAATCAACCTCAGAAACACTCATATCCAACAGCTCAGGTTTTGCTCTCAATACTAGAACTTGTGCTGCAGCTCCCTCCATCTATTTGTGTCTCCTGTGTCACAGGTTAGCCTCCACCGCGACACCGTAGTGCAGTTTGGATTTTAGCATCCTCCTCCAAAAGACAAGTGACAAGTCTTCCCTGTACTGTCCAAGACCTCTCCACACCTTCCAATCTCAAGCTTTGATGAGCCTCTTATTCCTTAGGTACTTCTGAGATAATGTCAGAGGCTTCCTTTCTGCTTATACCTATACAATCTAGAATAATTTCTGACTCGCTTACTGTCCTCCTCACAGCAATCTGGCATGTTCTCAGCTGATGCTGCCCTTCTCACACTGTTCTGCAAGGTCTTGTGGGAGGGGCTATAGGTGCTAATTACACAGCAAGGACAGCACTCACATTCAACAGCACATAAAATAATCCAAACCAACAAAAATGCTCCAATAAAACTGTTGTCTAATACTCCTGAAAACAGGCCATTTGTCTCTTTGCTCTGTGCTGGTTGTCAGCTTATAAATGTGTACCAGATCAGCTGAGGCTGTTGTGCTGCAGGAGCACCGTATTTATCCTGGTCACTGACCAGCAGTGTTATATGCATCTTCTTTTGCTGGTGTGCTGCTGCCCACCAGGAGAGTCAGGCTGGTTCTTCTAGAAAACGAGAAGCAAAACAGACACCAGCTGGCATGGAGGGAAGAGGGAAAACCTATGGAATGCCATCTTAGCCGGTGGGATGACAGTAGGAATGGAAGGAATTTAAATGAAATGGTGGAATGATAATGGGAAAGGTTGGAGCAAGGCAGGAGACTAGCAAGATTTGGAAAAAGGGGGAATGGCAGAGGTATTTGGGAAAGACAGGAAGGCAAGAGAAATATATAGAATATATTAGGACTTATTGCATTATTAGACAATAGAGAAATGGCAAACAGGACAAAATTACAGATTAAAGAAAAACAGAGTATGGAAAAAGACAAAAATGGAGAAATAGGGAAAATAACTAAGGGAGACTAGAATTACTCAGTTCACTTTAGTAGTGGGTCAGTCTATTGTTTTTCTGTTGACCTGTTTATGTTGCAATTTCTTTTTAGACTTAGTGCCTCTTACTGCAATAACAATGGTTATATTTGGAAAGTATTCATTTGGCAAGAATTTAATAAAGTGTTAACTAACTGCATCAGACAGGATTGATGAAGAACAGCTATGAAGAACAATAGTTCTTTTGAATCTAATGTTTCATGGAACTTCCTGTGAGGGGAGCATGGGGATGTCTAATATTTCTCTTTTACAGTGTTGAAATATTTATATCAATTTGATTTGACTTACTTCGTAAAGATAATATAGTCTCTTTGACATTCTAATGCAACAGCTTAAGTGAATTGAGCCAGAATTTTGAAATCTGAGATACTTTGGCAATATTGAAATGAAAGCTTTTGTCAATTAATGGAATTCTTCTGAGATGTTTATTTGTCTTCATTTTTTTTACTGAACAATATGAAATTTCAGAATTCCTTGTGGAATGAAAGAACTCATTCGAAGTCATGCACAGAAATAACTTCTAATACTTTCTTAGCTAGTTGATTTAAAAATTAATAACTCAATTTCTTAAACACTGAAGTAATAGATTACAAATTAGAAAGAGATGGCTACAATCCTCTTGCTCAGTCCTTTACATAATAGAATGTCACTTGAGCAATTCCTGCTTTAACAAAAGCCTAGTGCTTAGAATTTAATATAGCAAACCCACTGTAAATCATGCTATATTGCCCCTTGTAATTACCTTCAATGTTGCAAATTTATGCCTCATTGCCAATGCAAAACTGGTTTCCCTCAGTCTCCAGCCACTGCTTTTTTTCTGTTTTTTTAATGTTAGATTAAAGAAATTAAAATTGCAGTCTCCAGCCACTGCTTTTTTTCTGTTTTTTTTAATGTTAGATTAAAGAAATTAAAATTTTTCTTCTTGTCAGTGTTATGGACTGGGATTATGTCATCATTTAACTTCCCCTGACACCATAAGTCAGCAGAGCACTTGATATCTTGGTAGCAAATATAGAGTTTGTAATAATCATTATTCTGATATCCACACTTGTGAGGGGATGGTCAGCCTTTCTGGCTAATTTTACACTTAGAGGACTTACAGCTCAGGTTTGGCTGTTGCCTCCACATCAAGTTCAGATGTTGTCTAGATTCCTACCTTTTGTTAATTCATCAAATTGTTCACAGACATTTATTTGTTTTCAGTTTTTCCTGTGGGTCATGAAATTTCAGAATTCCTTAGGGAGTAAAAGACCTAATTCCAGGTCATCTGCAGAAATAGTTTTTAATACCTGTTTAGTTAATAGATTTAAAAATTAATGAAAGGTTTCTTGACTGTTGGAATACTAGATGATAAGTCTGAAAGACCTGGCTACAATCCTCTGCTGAATCTTTTGTATAGTGAAATGTTTTCTTATATACCAGCATGTAGTTTTATTTGTCAGGGTAAAATCACAGAATCCCAGAACTGTTAGGGTTGTAAGGGACCTCTGGAGGTCATCCAGTCCAACTTCCCTGCCAAGGCAGGGTCATCTGGAACAGGTGACACCTGGAGCAGGGATGTGTCCAGGTGGGTTTGAATGTCTCCAGAGAGGGACATTCCATGACATTCCTGGGCAGCCTGTGCCAGTGTTCTGCTACCCTCAATGTAAAGAAGTTCTACTTCATGGTGAGGTGGAACTTCTTGTGTTCTAGTTTATGGCAATTGCTTCTTGTCCTGTTGCTGGGTACCACTGAAAAGAGCCTGGCACCACCCTCTTGGCACCCACCTCTGAGATATTTATATGCATTGATGAGATCCCTCTCAGTCTTATCTTCTTCAGACTAAACAGGCCCAGCTGCTCATAATGAGTCCCTCCTCATAAGAGAGATGCTTCAGATCTCTTATCATCTTTGTGGCCTATGCTGGAACTTCTCCAAATAGTTCCTTGTCTTCTTTGCACTGCAGACTCCAGAACTGGACAAAGCATTCCAGATGTGGCCTCACCTCTCTTAGCTGCTGGCCACACTCTTCCAGATGCACCCCAGGATATCATTGGCCCTCCTGACCACAAGGACACACTGCCAGCTCATGATCAACTTCACCTAACAATGCTGTCAGTTCCTTCTCAGCAGACCTGTTCTCCAGCAGGTCAGCCCCCACCCTGTTCTGGTACTTGGGGTTATTCCTCCCCAGGTGCAGGACCCTGCACTTCCCAACTCTCCAGCCTATCAAGGTCCTGCTTAATGGAAGCACAGCCGTCAGGTGCATGAGCCACTCCACTATAAAACTCCACTTGAACTTCCATCCACCCATCCATCCATCCATCCACCCAGGTCTAAGCAAGCTGTTTGCTCCCAGTCTTTAAGTGCCTTTAAGTTCTGTATAATCATCCAGTCTTCTTTAGTAGCAGCATTTCTGATTTCACAGGTGACACTTCTCTGAGTAGAAGATTGGAGCAGATGACCTCTTACTGTGGTCCCTTTCAACATATACAATCCTGTCATGCTGTGAGTCTCTTTCTAACAAATAGAAGAAAATAACAAATGCTTTCCTACAGTCTTCATGCTTGATAATAATTAATAACTGTATTTTGAGGCTAATTAATCAGATTTTAATAAATTAATGTCTGTTCTCTTGATTTTATGTTCCCCAAATTTCTTGGTCAAAGGCTTTGCATGATACCAAGCCACATGCCCTAGAGAAACTTTCAATATCATTACTGTTCATTCTACTAGTCAAATTTATATTCTCATCTAAACCTCTCAAAATGCACCAGCCTTTTTAACATGGAGTTTTTAAGCAAAGAGTCATAGATGACTAAAATTAATGTTTAAGCAGAGCCAGTAGAGAACTCGAGAGACTTGTCTTTGATTTATTAAGTGGGTAATAGTTCTTTCTCACTCTGTAACATTCCCGAGTTATGGTTTAAGTCTTTGTTATGAGAACAGCAATTTGAAGGATGATGCTAAAATGAACAAACTTATTTTTCAAAAGTCTCTGTCTCTCTCTTGCTGCCATCTAGTTTTTAGATTCATAAGCAGCAGAAAAACTGTTGTTCCTTATATTAATTATTTAAAAACATTCTTTGTTCCCTACTGAAATAGTGAACTCTGTCTACTTGAAATAAGATTCCTTTCACCTTCTAAAAAGGGCAGGGTCTGAGGAATTTTTTTATTTCAATAGTTTAACTTCTGTATGAAATACATGTGCATATTATACAAGTGTTTGAAGCTGATTTTACATATTACAGTGCTATTTTTATTAATATATAAACTATAATTTAATCTAAAATAAATCAGTTATCTTTATTAATTAGGCAAACTCACTGTGTTTTGTGCAGAATATTCGGTCTGCTGAATTTCACTGATATGACAGGCAGTAACAGTTCTGTTAGAACATCACAAAAAGATCACAAAGAAAACAAGAAAGAAATGTGGAAATAGAATTGAAAAAGGATAGCACAGTTTCTGTCAGGGTAAGAGAAAATGATGATAAAATGATAGCTAGCTCTTACTCAAATACTCAAATGAGTTTTGAAGGCTTTTGTTGCTTGTAGGGGCAGCAGTCCAGGGGAATGCTGCATCTCACCTGCCAGCAATGCAGCAGGGTACTACAAGGAAAAGCTGTGGGATTTACATGTAGCAGCAGAAAAAGAGATGTCACAACTAAATTGCTGATCCTCATCTGCCATATTTCTGAGAAATGCTTGTCTGTTAGTGTCCCCATGCTTGGAGTCCATCATCCTACCCTCAGTTGCCTTAAAGACTACTGTCTGCTAATGTGGTCCCTCTGCACTCAAAAGGCACCTGAGCAACTTAATTTCCATCCATTTCAGATAGTATTGGATGTGTCACTGTCCCTTGCTGTCAAGGGATTCTAGCCTTAGAGCAGATGCTTGACGCTTCTTGCTTCAAGTAACCTGTGTGTATGGATGGTGGGATTGGCTGTGCTGGTGAGAGCAATGATTTCCTACTCAAGTAGGAAATCATTGTTGACAGTCTGTGACAATTATATCCATGTTTTCCTAATACTAGATGATACTTTAGCCATGACACATTGAGCAGTGCAGAAGAAATGGCATACCCATGCACAAGGATGCATAGGTATGTCAAGTGTTTTTTGGAAGTAAAGTAACTGTATTTTTTTTGACTTGGTTTCCTCAAAGTTTCTGGTTGTTGCACAAGAGAACATCAAACACACCCTTTTTCTTGTGAGAAATGCAATGAAAGAGAAGGCTAAATGGGTCTGATGCAAAATAACAAAGTGCTGCACATTAGGTGATTATGGTAAGTTTGTCTTCCTTACTGCCTAAGGAAAATAACTTAGCATGGGTCAGATCCTCAGCTGACACAGTTGGTGCAGATTCACTGAAACAGAAAGAAGGCTGTATCTATGAATATTTTGCCAGTTCAGAGTAACTCTGAGATGAAAAATAATATAGCAGAGGTTATTCTTTACTAAGTTATTCTTACTCCACATACCACCTCTGGTGAACTCCAGGCATATTTAATTATGTTACCATATGTTGCCCTCCTCAACAGACATGTTTTTAATAAGTTAACTCAGGACTGTTCATGAATAATTGAAGACTGGAAGGGGTAGAAGCAGAGAAGGTTGGGTTTTTCTTTATTCTTCAAGCTGGTCCCCCAGCAGACTCAAGACTTAATCTTTACCAGTGATGTGTTTTGCTTCCTTTCTAGCTCTGTTCCTACCCCTTCCCTCAACAATCCTCTCAGTTTTAAAGTATCTACTGAAAACAGATTGAAGTGGGTTGCAAACAGCAGGTAGGTGTATCATGCCTCTTTTAACAAATTAAAATGTATATTGCAGTCTAAGCTAGTTCTATGCTTTTTCTCTGGTCAACAGTAGAAGAGTTTAGGCCAAGAGCAAGAGGGCTTAGGAAACCAGTTTATCCCACCCTCCCCTGGGTGTCTAGGACCAGTGTGATGGGCTAGGGTGAGTCTATGTCCAGTCATGAAAAGAGTCAAGGTGATCAACTTGGACTAGACAAGCTTTTTACTGAGCCATTGTGTCAGCTCAACTCCATTAATAGCTATGAAAAGGAAGTAAAGTAGAACAGAAAAGTTTCATTTAATTAAAAAAAGAAAAATCTAGAAGCTTTGATCTTTTGTAATCCTGGCCCAGTATAGCTGCTATAATGGCATGTGGACTAGGACCTTAATCTGCAGGTGGCTGTGGATTAAACCATTTTGCCACCTGGCATCTTTCTTTTACAGCATCTATTGCTTGCAACAAAGCAGTCAGATAATTTTTCTCTGTGGCTGGCACAGCAGAAGATGTGATAGGAGCTGGTCTGACAGAGCAATGATGGATGACCATAATCATCCCTGTCTGGATAGAAAGTGTATCACCTACCAATTTGTTCTGTTCCTGCCAGCTAGAAAAGCAAACTAACAAAATAGCTGGATGGCTCCAGCATGGCAACAGACTTCTGCACCAGCTACTACAATTGTTTGACAACCTATTTGCCATGTGAATAAAGAAACCTAAGCTTCTTTATCTGGCTACAAACTAAGCAGGTTGTCTGTTAATTCTGCACTGTAGAGTCACTGAGCAGGCAGGAAATGTAAAGAAACAAAAGGAGCTAATTCTGCAGCACTGGATGTGCCTCACATCTCCCTATCTCATGTCATGACCAAAGCCACAGCTTTAAAACAGGAAGGATACTCTTCAAACTCTTTTCTGTTCCTCAGGCTCTTGTCATATTTTCAACACATTCAGTTTGCCTTGAGACAAATGGTCATAAAGTGACAAAGTATTTGAACTTGGAAACAAAGAATTTCTCTGAGCTGTCCCTCTAAAGTTGGGTGGGGTTTGAGGGCACCAAGATGATGTAGGAAGACAGGACAAACAATCTCAATTGCTGGTTGCTTGTTGCCTAATGAAGCAGTTTGGAAAATTACTCAGTCCTGCTCAACCCAAAACATACTGGACTCACTGCAAGGCTCCTCAGCAACCAATGTGTCTACTCTGAAAATCTGATAATTTCTTTCTTGCAGAGAGAGGCTTGAGACATCTCACTTTCCCAAAGACCAGGCCCGCATTCAAGGGGCTGCAGGTTCACTGTCAATATTGCAAACTCTCATTAAGAGTTTTCTCACATTCAGCTCTTCTAAAAGATTCTGGAGCCAAGTGATAACATGCCAGTCTTGGATTTAATTTTCAGCATCACAACATTTTTATTTCTTCGGACTGGGAAAAGAGCTAGAAATCGGAGATTCAGAAGGACTGATGGAAAAATCCCCCACTAGCTTTTTAAATTATTGGTGTTTTAAGAACATCTCATAATACCTTCCAAGCTGACTTGTAGCTTTGTTCAGTTCCTAGCTAAATGCTTCCTTTCAACAGTTCCAGGTAAGGTGCAGAGCATGTGTCAGGTGCACAGTGATACAGGCACTTTGCCCAGGGAAGAAATATTTTTGTGGAAATATTGAGTGCACAGGATGGATAAAAATCAGTGTCCTTTTTGAAATATAAACATGGAAGCATTTTGTTTGGGACAGCTTTTAAGAGTCAAATTTTCTCATAAGTACTAACAAAAACTAAAATATTAAAAAAAAAAATCACATCAGTTTTACACAAAAAACTTATAGTGGCTGTTTCATCAAATTAAGGAGTACCTAGAGGTCCAGAAATGTGCTGTGATCATTACTGTGTTCAGTGAGAACTCAGTTGCATAGGCCCTTGCTTTTCTTTTTATGTTTGGGGGTGACCTATTTAAAATTAAAATCTTCCATAGATGCTGCATAATATATTGCAAGTCCCCCATGCTGTGACAGTCTGGACCGTTCCCAACCACTGTGCAGGTTTTCCTCTCAAATCAGCAAGGCTTTATATTCTTTCCTAGTGAAGGTTCTTGAAGCCATTGAATACATTCTCTGCCCCGAAATCTGCTACAGAATAACCTATTTTCTCTGAAGCACAGGGGTATTTTCAAAATCTTTATTTCCTTATCCAACGGCTCCCATTTAATTTTACCCTTTTGCAGAAAGTTCTTCCAGTTACTGGTTGATTTGGGTTATTCAGGTTGTTAATTACCTGGGATTTCACGAAAGTTTAGACTTCATGGTTATGTTTTTATTGTCGATTTTGTGAAGTTGGAAGAATTACTTCACTACTTAGAGGTATTTCCCACAACCCCTGTTGATTCTTGTTCGAGACCAGGAGTAACTATTAATTATCCTGCTGCTTCTTATCTGGTGGAGGAAAAATTATCTTAATGCACAGATTATAGCCAGGTGTGTCTGTCCAGCAGAAGATTCTTGCAGGACAAAGTGCAAAGTTGGAAGGAAATTGTTTTCTCATCCTTATTCTCTGTGCCTGCTTGCCTGGTTTTGGTTTTTTTTTTCTCACAGTCTGCCTTTTGGCCATGGACCTCTTTTTTCTTACTTTTGTTGGAGGATGCTGCTTCACCTTTGGTTTTGTTCCAGAGCCCTCTCTTGCCTTTTTTTTTTCCTAAAGCCCATTTATTCAAGGAATATCATTATAAAATCGTTGTTGAATGACCTCCTGTTTCAGATGGTGAGTGCATTGCTTTAGAAACTGATCCAATGTAAAAGTAGAATTCAGTTATGTAGAATTTTCCCTCTAAAATTTGATTCTGCAAAGAATTCACAGAATGGTAACCATCCTGATCCCAAACTGCAATGGAAATTAAAAAAACAATAGCTTAGGGCACATGATAATGCCTGCAGCCTGCTCCTAAAGAGTTGTTAGCAACCAGTGCTCAAGACTATGAAGCTGATGCTTGGGTTACCAGCCCTGTCTGAGGATTTCTGTGGCAGCCCAGCTCACTGGGCTGGTTGGAGGGGCTGCCTTGTGGGCTGTGACTGGCTGAGCATTTTGGAAGGAGTGCAGCAAGAAAGAGTAGTACACTAACTAGTACTGAGAAACTTACAGGTTTTAAAATCAGACAAAAAAATGGCTTGATACCTGCCCAAACCCATGTGCCTTTCTATCCCAACTGCATGCAGATATTTTTTTTGCTTTTGGAAATAGACTGTGCAGTTCCCTACTGTTTTCAAAACCAACTTACCAACCAGCCTGAGGAAGCCTAGCATTGGTCACGCCAAATGCGTTGCACTTCATAATCACCCAGTCAGCTCACCACATGGGAGGGAAGCTGGTGGCCTTCTCATCTGAGTAGAACTGCCTAAATAAAATGTAGGTGTGTGTCCTAAATTACATAGGCTTCCTCTACAGTCACCACGGAGAAGGACATACTCCATTCCAGGTTAAGCACTGGAGAGACAGATGAATGGCACTCAGATAAGTACCTGTCTTTCACTGATAACTCTGTGGGGAGCAGAGATAACTAGACTGACTGCCCAGCTTAGACTAGGCAATTAGCTTTCAGCCAGCTATAACGCTGTGCAATTAATCCTGCATGATATTTAGAGTCTGTCAGTCTGCACCTTTGCTGCACAGGAGACACGAGAAATATATTCAATATATTCAAAATGGAGTTTACTTTCTTTACATTTGTGTTCTGCTTACATTATGTAAACAAAAATATAAAAGAGTTGCTGTTTGGTTTTTTTAATGTAAGGAATAATTTCACTTCTGATCATAGTCAAAGAACAGAAAAGACTGCAATTTTTTTTGCTGATTACATGTTTTTCTCTTTGCCAACTCACACCTCTAGTAAAGTCAAATCAGCTGCACACTTTGTCTTCATTAAACTAAATATTCAGTTTGATGTTAGAAAAATAACCAAGTAAATTAGACCTGCAGCGTTATTTGGGGATACCTGTCATGATATAATACATACTCTTCCTTGTTTGTAGTAAGTAAAAAAGTAATGGATTTGCTTGAAGTTGCTCTCCATGCAATTTGCAGCTGACACAAATATTACTTGCATCATTTATTGGTTGCTACCAAAATAATGTTAAAGAACAATAGTTTGCAGTATTTGCTTCATATTCAAGACTGCTGTACATGTTATGTCACTGACTTTGTGTGCAATTCAACATGTCACACATGTGAGGGAATAGAAAAAAAATCATGTCTAGTTTGGCAAAAAAATACTTTAACAAAAGAATAGCTTTTACTCTTTGAAAAAAAAGCCCACACTGGACATTATTTTGATGCTTTAGCTTCATTAGAAAGAACAATCATTGTCCTAGGAAGTGGTGCACAGGGAAATAAGCCTGCCTTGAGCTGTGTGCTACTGCATAGAGGCAGCTTCAAGGTTGCCAGCTAAACTGTTCAACAAGTCTGTCAATGAGTCAGATCCTGCTGCTAAAGAGATATCTTTCAAAGCCCAGCATCTGAGTCCTTTATTGCATTCCAAGAAGATTGGGAATGAAGTTTTAGTTTGACTGTATCTGGCTCAGAGCTGTCAGTTACCCTTGCCTTTATCTCCTTTCAGTTAACTTGTTTCATTTCAGTTGCTTATTTCATAGATCTAGGATATTTATTTGACTATTTTGCTTTTTCCACTTTCCCCAGTATTGCTTTCTATTTTATTCTAAATGTTCTTGGTTGAAAGAGGCAGGTGCAGCTTTACAATGGGTTAGGTGCAGAAGCTCCCTTTTCTCCCATGTGTGTATATGTAGGAGAGCCACTGAGTCGAAACTCATGTTTTGCATCTGAAGGCTCAAGACAGGATAGTTGCATCATTATATATCTTGGATGTAGCTTTTCAGCTGAAAAGACAAATAAATCCACTTCAGTCTGTGTTAAATGGATAGGAGTACATTTGGTTTTTCCAGTTGAATTCTAGTCAGAAATAGGGTTATATTCTGATTTACTGATGCTGAATCCTCTTAACTGAATAACCTATTTAAGGGGATCCACACCGTGTAAAATATAAAGTTTGTCTCCATATTCCAAGATTATGACTTCCTAGATGTCTTCCCAGAAATGAACTCTGCTGGCTCCCATGGGCTGGGGGCTTTGCTACTTCGTCCAGCTCTTTGTGCCTTCCCTGGTGACACCTCTCTTGAGCAGCACCTATGCCTGCAAGGCCTGCAGGTGACTGCTGCTGTCTTGACAACACTATCACCATGTAATGTTGTAGCTTGGGACAGGATGCAATAAACCCTAAACATTTGTGATCCTGTGCACGTTCTTTCACACAAGTGAGATTATAAAACAAAATTTAAATGCCAGTGTTTGTGAGACCAAGGTATTATAAATTTGTGTTTGGAGTCTTTGAAAGGGTCCAAATTGTTCATAAGAAAGTAGCAAATTTGAGGAGTTATAAATTTTTTAGAAATATTTTTGAAATATTTTGTTAGAAATACTTTTTAGCTCAGGAAATAATTCCAAACCTATATTTAATCTTCCAGAGAAAAGTGATTTTTTTCTCTGAAATTTTGAGGAACTGCACACATATATGTATGCATGTTTTTGCATTTCCTTTATAGTCTCTGTTGTGCTCTTTAGTCATTCATAGGCACAGATTTACTATCTGGGCTAAGGGTGTATTAATCATCCAAAAACTAGCCTAGAACATATGCTTCCTTAAAGGTATGATTTTAGCCAAGTGACCGCAGGTCCCCTGCTTTTATATAACCTCTGTGTCTGTGCCTGTCTTCAGGTGATGGCATGGCAGCTCACCAAGCAATATACTTTAGTAGGGACAGGCTCTTTTGCCAATTCTTTTTTGATAAAACATCTGTACAGGAACAAGTCTGGCAATACGCTTTTTCCTCCAAGTTTTTAAAAATCCCATTCTAGAAGAATCTGTGGAGTTCCCAGAAGGTTGTCTGTGTTCATGTAAGACAAAAACCTGTCACTTTATAAGTGTAAGAAGCATTTCATGACTGCCTTATGTTAATTTCATATATTTCTCTGGTTTTCCCTTTTCTTTTCTCTATTTTTCATTTCCTTTATATGTGCAGATGAACAAAATATCAATACCTCTCTTCCCTGAGACCCTTGTGGTCTCTTTCTGACAAGGGGAATTGCAATTCTGCTTATGGCATAAAACAACTGCAGAAGTGGCTTTTTCATTTTGGGTAAACAACTGGCTTCTTCTTATCACCCTGTCTGAACTAAAGCTAATGAAGTTTAGTAGAGCCTAGCTGTAGATCTCAATGTCCAGTCTTCACACCTGTAGATGCATTTTTTCTTCTCCTACCTGATCAGATAATTTTTTCCTCAGACTGTGGAAAGTAAAGGACAGTAAGGAGTTGTGATATCCCAGGGCAGGGACAGCTTCAAGCAGCAGGAA
>NW_008237226.1:2459593-2464293 GCF_000691975.1 Corvus brachyrhynchos | reverse complement strand
AGGAATCAAAATTGAAGGCCACAGAATTTAGATTAGAAGCTATTATATAGGTGAGGAAATTCCATTTTCTTAAAAATGGGGATAAATTTATTTAAAAGAAATTTCTGGTAATGTTTTAGTACTGTTAATTTCTGGGATAGTTTTATTACGTTAGAGAAGAATCCATTTTGTTTTCTACTCACACAGTTAGATGATTACTATAGTAGCAATACACCCATCCTTACCTTATAACAGGTATATCTGATCCTCCCTGAATGGATAGAGCCCATCTCCTAAAGACTGAATTGCTCAAGATATAGCAGTAGTTTGCAGGGCTTCTGCTATTTTTTACTGTTTAAACTGTATCACCAAAAGTATAAGCAATGCCTGAGCAAATAGTCATTTCTTAAAATACTCTAGCTACTGACTCTCTTGATTAAGAGAAGGATTGCTCTTCGGCTTTTCACATTATTGCACTCTTGATGTGACTAGTAGTGGGTGGATGTTTCAAACAGAACCTATTTGATTATGAGAGTGTAGGTGATACACTATTTTCTCATTTCCAAATAATCTCCTCATTAGAGAAAGTATGAGTGGTAAATGAGGAGTTTCTCCTCCAGGTGCCCACTGTGTATATACAGCATGTTTCCCAGGCAATGCTCATTGGCATTTGTAAATGATCTGTTCTCCATCTGAGAGCTTTAAAGTATTGGATGCAGCTGCTCATGCTTTGCCCCATTTGTAAATAGTTTTAAATATGCATGATCATCTCTGGCAGATTGCTTTACTTGCAGGATTTATGAGTTTTTTGACTTCTCTCTTATAAAATAATTCACCATAGTGTCTCCTGCATCCTCCTTTTGAAATAAACTGAGAATCTGCACATTCTGAAATCCAGGATTTTAGAAGGAACTGTCAGAAAATGTAAAGTCATGGAATGTCAGTAATCCTCATGTTTAGACTGCTAATCACTTACCCCCCAGGAGTGCTTTTCCCTCCCCTCCTTATTCAATATGCCATATGTCAGCAATTAACAGTGAGTCAAATTACAGCTCAACACAGTTTTGCTCATGCAGTTAGCGGAGTAGGCAAGAGTCAAACTTAATCCAACAACTATTCATAAATGTAATGCAAAGGGCAAATGGAAATTGGCTGGAAAATTATGGATGGTGAAATGTCAATGTTATAAATTATTTTAGCTTCAGAGTTCTGAGAGGCAAGAAGGAGCTTAGTAAATAATAAACTTTTCTAAAATTCTTTGGCTTTTGACAAAAAAAAAGGTATTTTAGAGTCAAACCCTGCTGACTGAAATTGGGACCCCATAGTGCTGACTGCATTGGTGTGAATGACCAGGATAACATGCTCCATTCTGACCTGCATAGTGCTGTGCTCAAGGCAAGGTGCACTGAGTGTGGTGTATGGAAGAGAGGACTAAGAGGGCATAAATGGGTTCGATTTGCTTTTTTCTCAAGTAAAGGTCAGGTGCAGATTGCTGTAGCCACATGAGAGCAGCTCAGACCACACAAGAACTCTGCTGGACTCCGTCCAAAGAGCAGGTCTCACCTCATTCCAGTTCAGGATTTCCTGGTGATTTCTCAGAGTTGCCTGCAGATTTTTCAAATGTGCATGCGTGTGCCTGTGTGCATTAAATCATTTCTCATGGACTGTTCAAAAGCCAAGAGATGAAGTGCCATAGTTCAAACAATGCTGTAAGGATTAGAAAGGTAGTGATAACAATAATCACTAGTGATAAGCAGAGGAGTTACTGGCAGAAGCTTAGTTTTTTATGATTTCTAAGTTTTACCCAGATTTCAGAATTAAAATTTAAGGCATAATTATTATTCTCCCTATCCTATTTCTCAAAGCCTAATTTTTATAGAATCAATATTGATTACCAAAAATCATCAAAGAAAATGTGATTCATCACCCTTACAGACTACAATTTTTTTCAGACTAAGATTTTCCACTATTGTTTGAGATGTTGTAGAATTTATATTCATAAGAGAAAATCTGATAAGCCAAGAAATACTGTAAATGTATTTCAAACTTATTTGTGCCCGGCCCATATACAATCTTTTGCAGGAGATTATATTTCAACCTCTCTGGTTATTTTGCCTTCAGGAACCAGAACCTATATAATATTTTCTATTATGAATTTATTTCCAGTTCATCAGCTTGATTTGTTAGATAGCAATCTAAGAACCATCATATGGATAGTACAATGTTCATCAAGTGTTATCTCAATTTTTTTCAATTTCTCTATAAGCCACTTATAATCATAAGTGAGAGATTTCAAACATTTCATCCATTTTATTCTGAATTATATCTAACCTTGTATTCCTATCTTCAAAATTTTCAGTAAGTATATTTCCTATGTCTTACTCTAAAAAAAAGGGAATGAAGAAACCAGATTAGGAAAAAGTAGTATATATCTGTACATGATTTAAGAAGCTCTCAGCCAATGATTTTTCAAGTGTGATGAATTGCAACATTCTGAATGCAGTGGCATTTGCAGGACTGTTCTCTGACAGAACTGGATCTCCCACAGAGGTGTGCCACTCAAATGGATGAGATGTGATTGCAGACAAGTCTTTATGACTGAGCTTATTTTGCTATTTTCTATATTAAGGAAGAACTTCTACAAGGTTAGTGTCTGGATATCTTCATCTTCTGACAGGATTATTGTGTGACTTCAGATAAATTATTTCCCAGCCTGTGTCTCAGAGTGCTAGTTCCCTGACTATCCTCTAGTTCCCTGACTATCCTCCACTTCATGGAGATATTTTCAGTCATGGCAATGAGCATTTGCAGTAATGAAGCTATAATATCATTAATCCACCTTTTTTATTTCAATACTACTGGAAACATTACGCTTTCCAGAATGCTTGTCTTATGTAAAGGAATAATGGGGAAACAAAGCTCAGCTGTTTTGTGGTAAAATTTGTTGGAAATAGTCAGAATTTATTATCTTCACCAGCAGATATGATGATCTACAGTTTGACTGCAAGACATTCTGTGCCTGGGTCCTGCTAGGTTTTCATGGAGAGAAAGGAAACCATTCCGATTCCTTGTCATCACTGGATGTTTTGGAGAGACAGCTCATGTGAACACAGGAGGTATGTCTGAAGCGAAGAAACAGCCTATAATATACCCTTCTTCCCTGGCTTTACCCCACAGAACTGGATGGTGAAAAGGGCAATCCTGAGAATAACACACTCAGGAGAGGACTAGAGGAGCTGAAGGTACAAAGGGACATGTACAGTTGGAAGACACTGTGACAGGATCAGATATTTTGGAGAAGTTTTTAATCATTGCTACCTACCTATCCACCTACCTACTGAAAGAAAAGAAAAGAAAAGAAAAGAAAAGAAAAGAAAAGAAAAGAAAAAAGAAAAAAAAAGAAAAAAGAAAAGAAAAGAAAAGAGAGAAAAGAGGAAAGGAAAAGAAAGAAAGAAAAGAAAACACTAAACCATAAGATTTTTTTAACATAATATATAACATTTTTTTCTACATAACTTTTTCCTAGCAAAAGCCAGTATTAGATCCTTTAAGGAAAGAAGAAAAAGCATATTAGCAACTAATTTGGATTGGAGATGGAATATCCATTGGCAGAGCACCACATAAAGGGACAGAGAGGCACAGACCAGTGCTTCTACAATTTGGAATTAACGGGAGTGAAAAAAGCAGAGAAAGAAAAACTATTAGATGTCATCATAGAAATCACAGAACTTAGTCTGCAACTTGGGAGGGAAAATAAAACTAGCAGGAAAATGTAGTAGAAGAGGAAATAACGTGATTTGAGAACAAAAAACACCCACAAATAGATGAATAAAGTAGAAGCTGGTAAGAAATTAACAGTATGAGATGCACATTTAGATCACAAAGGGTGAACATCCAGGAAGAAGAATAATTTGTATTTTGTATTTCAGAAGGAGAATCAAAAAGGATTGTGTTGACTTTATCCTTCCTTCTTCCCTGTCTTCTTTCTCCTCTACTATTTCTCCTTAACTTTTTCCACATTCTTTTGAAATTCTGTTTTCTGGACAACTTTATCTTGTGATTCACTGAAAATAACAGTCCCTACATCAGTTTTGGGCCAGAAAGGTGAAAAGCAGATTTGACAAAGATGCCTGGGTGTTAGGGACTGAGTCCGGAGAGCTGGCCAGATAAACGACACATATACCGATATGATTTGAGCATCGTTCTCCGTTTATTGTTCAACTATGCAAGCTTATATCTACTTTTGCAAAGATTCACGCCCAGTCCCTCTAGACGGCCTCTAATCAGCAGGGGAGCCGACCAGTGTATACCTTGCCAAGGACTCTCAGGGCTGCCGGCAGCCAGGGGTTCAGGGGCTTTTCCTCAGCAACCCAGGGTTGTCCAATCTTTCCAGGGGTATCATATGCCCTTGTTCCATAAGGAATCCCTCTACACCTGGGAGTGCTGGGGGACACTAAGTTGAACATGAGCAAGGAACATGCTTTTGAAGCAAAGAAAGCCAACAGCCTCCTAGACTGCACCTTGACTGGAAGTTGAGGAAGATGATTGTTCCCATTAATCAGCACTGGAGAAAGAAACCTGGCGCCCTAGCTCCAGTTGTGGGCTCACTACCCGAGAGACATGGACACACTGCAACAAGTTCAGCAAAAAGGCACAAATATTATCAAGGGGCTGCAGCACCTGATGTACAAAGAGAGGGTGAGAGAGCAGGGAGGGTTCAG
>NW_008237226.1:2457333-2459571 GCF_000691975.1 Corvus brachyrhynchos | reverse complement strand
TCACCCTGATGATCATACCTGATGGAAGAGAGTTCAGAAGACAAATAGATCCTCTTCTCAGTGGTGTCCAGTGACAAGACAAGAGCAGTGGTCACAAATGGAAACAAGGGAGAATGGTTAAACATAAGGCAAAACTTGTTTTGCTGAGAGTGATCAAGAACTGGCACATGTTGCCCAGAAAGGCAGTAAGGTCTTCATCCTTGGAAATATTAAAAACCTTCATGAGGTGCTGGGCAACCAACTCTAGCTGAACCTACTTGGGCAAAGAGTTGCTGTGATTCTGAGATTCTTTTTCTCTTTTCTTTTCTTTTCTTTTCTTTTCTCTTTTCTCCTCTTCTCTTCTCTTCTCTTCTCTTCTCTTCTCTTCTCTTCTCTTCTCTTCTCTTCAATAAAATACATTAAACTTTCTTCCAATAAGTTTTCGATTTTCTAGATAAGCATGTGTTTAAATTGTATTTCAGGATCCTGTATCATATGCCTGGAAAACAGGTCCTAATTTTTTGTAAAAATAAATACCAGCTTCAACTGCAGAGGTAGTGCATGAACTTTGATTATTGAGAAGCTTTAGGGTTTTTTTCTGTGAAGGTATTTTAAAGACTGGATTTCCTCCAAGTAAAGAGAGAAAAATCCAGCAATGGAGAAGCTTAAAATTTTTCACAAGGAATCAGCTTTTGTAAGTTCATTTACAGGGCTGGCATCAGTAGAAAGTGGAAGAAAGAAAACCCTTATAAAGTTGATATTAATGGCTGTCACTGTACTTAATATTTTGGTAAAGAAACTATGACCTTTGCACAAAAAATGTGGAACTATGTATATGGCTAATTTGTTCAACAGAAATAGGTAAGACTGTGACCTTTTTCTGTGTGCTTTTTTGGGTAAACTGTTTGGGGTTTTTGTTTGGTCTTGTTTTTTTTTTTCTCATGGAGACTTTGCAGATTTCTTTTGAACTAAAATCTGTTCCCTCAATCTCACTTTTAAAAGGACCTGTGATAACTAATATATGACTAGGGCACTTCAAAGGAATGTATGAAGGGCTTAGTAAATAAGACACTGTTTTATTGAGGAACTGTCTTTATTTTTCACATTAAAGTTCTTTAGGTACCTGTGTACGCTCAGAACTAACTCAGTGTTGTCATGACTCGGTGATTAATATGTATCTTTGGAATGGTAGGATCAATAAAATGCACACTTTTAGAGCACATTATCAGATCAGAGCACTCCAATAATAATAAGGTGACCTTTACATGTTTTAAAAAATGTATTTATGGCAATCAGCAGTTAAAGACCTGCTTGAGCTTGAGATAGCATTTAGAACACTGTTTTCAAAAGCTACTAATGGCCTTCATCTTTGTAAATTTGTTTTATGTATTTCGAACCATTTATCCTATGACTCTTTGTGAAATTCTGTGAAAATTCAGTGGCAATGTGATTCCAATTTTAATAGATTCATATGAAAAATGTAGTTCTTATTTTAAATGTGCTACCTGATGATTTTGCAAGGGCTGCTTTCCATTTCTTCCGTGTACTCTGAGGAGCAATAAATGCCCTTCTCCCTAGAATTCCTAATTCTATTAAGAAACATCATATCCTCTTCACTGACTTTTTAAAGCCATAAAGCCCTCTTATTTACACTTTCATATAATGTAGAATGTATTCCACAAATCTGATAGTCTTTGCTGCCTTTCTCTGTCCTTTTCTAACTCCACTATTAAGTTTTTAGAAGAGGTTTGCCAAGAACTTCATGCAACATTTAAGATGTGGTCATACTGCAGTAACACAGTGATGCTTCCAGTTTCATTCTCTATTTCTTTGTCATTCCTACTCTTCTATTTACCAGTCACTGAGCATGAAGTTAATGGGTGTAGATTTCAGAAAACAGTAATTTTAGGATTTCTTTCCTGCTTAGTAATAGCTAATTTAGAAGCCAAGCTTGGGAAAACTGGGTTATTTTACACTGGAAAGACCAGTTACTAAATCTGCTGATAAACTCTTTATAGGCTCTGTTTGATGATTAATTCATAGAGCCCAGGTTTCAGACTAGACCTGTGTTTTAATTTCTATCAATTTAAACTTTTTTACTTCTATTAAAATAATCTGTGAAAGGACCTTCCCAGTTTGTCCATGGAAATCTAGTTTCTTTAAACTTCCCTGTATGACTCAGAATGTAACACATATATCAAACCAGGAGTCCCGTGGAAAGGAAATATATATGGACAGACAGATTCTTGATAGCTGTTT
>NW_008237226.1:2435774-2457060 GCF_000691975.1 Corvus brachyrhynchos | reverse complement strand
CCGCACGGTCCCTGCGCCAGGCTTCCCTTCGCCAAGACACAGCTGACATTGCTCAACTGTCTCGGTAATTAAATAATATTCACGAAAATATTCTTCCATCGGCATGTATTTTGACTCCAGTATTAACTGTGTCCAAACGGTTTTCCAAAAGCCCTTCGTAAGAATTAAATCCCAAGAAACATAGAAAAAGTTCTTAAACAACCATGCCAGGAAGTGTTTCAGTTCTTTTTGAGCTTGAATCAAGCCACCATTTGTTGCAGTGGGGATCCTGCAACACGCATATATCAAACCAGGAGTCCCGTGGAAAGGAAATATATATGGACAGACAGATTCTTGATAGCTGTTTCAGAGATGTTTATTTCTCCAGCCGCATGGCCGGAGCTCTGCCCAGGAACTGTTCCAGTCACGGGACCAAGGGTCCTTCTGCCCGCGCAGGGAACACAAACCAACCAATGGGAACGAGGCTGAGCAGGGGCAGGGAAGCCCCGTGTCTGTGCCCTCAGGGCCCCTCTGCCAGGGCTACACGGCAGGGGAGGGACCCCAACATTAAACTTCCCTGTATGACTCAGAATGTAACACATGATCATTTCCTCTTTGCCAGAGGAAAGCTAACTCAGATTTGCCATTCCTAAGAGGAAGTGCTCCTACTATATCCTCTTAAATCGGTCCCATTTTGCATGAAATTAATTGCTAAAGGTTTTTTGGGTCCAAAGACAGTGCCTTAGCAAGAACCAGAGTGACTGTGAGTCATGATTATAGCACACAGAGGAAAACATAGCTCCTTATTACTGAAATACTTTCTGTCATCACCAAGGTCAAAATATGAACCTTTTCTTGTGAAAGATGTATTTGGCTTCTCTTTTGTTATGAGTATTTATGCTCCAGGCACTTAGGAGACTTTACATACTGGAGACAGCTCCAGTACCTGATGACATTAATCCAGCTGTACTGTTTTATTCCCAGTAGTATGGGCAGTGGATTGCTGAGATTCCAGACTGAGATGTAGTGAGGTGTTCTTTCTGCAGCTGCAGTCACCCAGTAATAAGAATTTTTATATATTTCAATTTGCAGAATTAATTTAGATGAATGTAGTAGCCAGTTGATTTACTCTAGTTTGTTATTAAGATAATAAATTAAGTTTTATTAATAAGCTTATTTTTTTCAACATAAGATTAAAACATATATAATGTGTCTATTCATTCAATGCATCACAGGAAGGCATCCTGACAGTATGAGGAAACACATCTCACTTTTCATCCTGTACTGCCAAGGAGCTTGTCAAAAATATTTGTTAATAAAAATTGCTGTAAAATTTTAATGTCTCTATAGAAAAAAAGTAATGAAATATTTGAATGCACGTAAGAGTTGAAGTACAGATGAGAATATAGACCATCAAGCCTGGAATTTTGTCTCCAATAATGAGCAACACCAGATGCTTCAGAGCAGATGAATGGATGTTTTGGAAATGCAAAGAAAAGTTTTTGCTGAGTAGATTTCTCCCTAACCCTACACACTCTTTATTGGCTTTGTCTCACAGTGGGATATTTATATATCCATCCATTTCTCTGGTTTGTTTTTTTTTTTGGTCAGTGCAACTGGATTTTCTTTCTACCTGTGGAGACATTACAATCTTTGGGAATATTGATGACATCTTGGCAAGAAGTCAAATAGGTCAATTATTTGCATAGGACAGTTGAGTTCTGTGGGGAGAAAGACCAGCATTCTGACTAATAGCATTTCCAGTTTGGCTAGGTCTACCCCTGTGAACTTAAGATTGTACAGAATATATTTTTAAAAAACCCTAGGGAAAACTGGCTTTGAAATTCGCATTTTGGTACAAATATGCTATTTCTTTTTCAGGCAAGTTAATGATCCTGGATATTTTCAGGTTTTTTCCAGTCTAGCAAATTAAGTGTTTTATTGTTTTGTCAGTCTCTAATATAACTCCTCAGGTCCAATTTTTCATTGGATTAGGGTAAAATGAAGTATTTTCTGTTGAAATCTTGCCTGACAGTTTCTGCTAGTGTTGACTGTGTTGAAGAAATCTTTATATGAGGGATTTCTTGGAGTTGTGTTATGGTGTCCCTCAAGTTATGGGTATCACCCAATTCAATTTAACTCTCTTTGGAGTCTGAAAAATCATCAGCATCATACTGACTTCAAGTAGTTTAAATTATGGAAACTGTCTTTGCTCTCTTCTGTAGAAAAATACTAAGAGGAATGTCTGGCAGATGCATGTTTCAATTCATGATCATCCTATATACATCCTGCTTTGCCTAGTTTTATATGGGCATGTGGTTTGAAATGCCCACTGCAAAGTGAGAGAGGACAAGTCAGGAAAGGAATTCGTGCAGCTCTGCTTTGCAAGTTGTTGACAGAATAGTTCGAAGGACAATCTAAGCTCTGGCTATGCAACCTCATCTGGTTTTCCAACGTACAGACAGAATACCTTAATGAAATGGTAAATTTCAAAGGGTTTTCCAGGGTAGAAATCCAGGAGCTTTCCCTGTCCTGGCTAACTTAGAAACTAATATTTGCTGTCCTATTGCCTGCTAATGCAATTAAATAAGTACAATTAAATAATGCAACTAAATAAAATAATGCAATTAAATAAGTACGTGATACTTTGTTCTTTAGTTTGATTCCACATTTCATCCCTTGTATGAGCTTTGATTACTTTTCAATAGATTTTATTTGTTGGAGTCCAGGGCTGTTATGGAAAGAGAAAATAGTGAAAAGCATTTGCAACATATGCATGGTGCAACATAGCTGAGCAGAGAAATGGTCTGGGCTCCTGGGAAAAATATCCCCTGTGGATGATCTCTTTTGTAAAGGGAGCTGTGTTGGTGACACCCAGAGAGAACTGTGGCAGAAAGAGTAACTATTTGGAAATTGGTTTATATCAGATTTTAAAAAGTCTGTAGGTCTTCTGGGCATGATTCTATGAGTATTTTGGTAAATAAAGGACTCAGCAGGTGTAAATCATCATACAGCTCACTCCAGCTGACAATGCAGTATAGCTACTCCAGCACTATACAGAGGAACTAATTTGCCTTCAAGTAATGGTTGTGTTTCCAGACATAAAAAACACAGTCTCAAGGAATGATACTTCTGGAGGTTTGGATTATCTAAGTCCTCAGATAACCCACCTTCTCAGACAACAGTATTAGTGAAAGAGGCAGAAGAAGGGAGTTTCTGCTTGAACAGAGTGGCAGTTTATGGTGAAATCAAAGCAGCCCTGCTGGACAAAAGTCAGCTTTTTGCTGTATTTACTCTTATACTGCCTGAACATTTCTGCTGAATCATAGAGGCTTCTACTCATACCCCAGGAGTCACTCATGCAATAATTCAGAAAAAATGCCTTTTCACAAGAAAGGGAATGTTTGGAAATACTATACTGTCATAAAGCAGAGGCAGAATTTCCCCAGTGACTTCAAGTGCACACTTATTACTCTATGTACAGTTTAAATCATTATATTGTTATATTTTTTTTTCTGAAGGCTGCTGACTATTTGATTTTTTTTACTCATTTATCATTCTACCACTGCTTGGGTTGACAAAGTCCATTAATTCCTTCAAAACCATTTAAATTCATGATTTTACGACATGCCCTGCTTTATAGGACTTCTCTGTTTCTGTTGCTTCCTAATAAAATCCTGCTAGAATCAGTCTGATGAAAAGCTTCTTGGTATAATTTTCCAGTAGGTAGTTTCTGGTTTATCAAATTGAAACAAAAGTACAAGTCTCTGTGAAATGGTAATATCAAATACTAGCTTACATGACAAACTTAATAATCCCCAAAGCTGTATCTGTGAGGCCTAAGTGGATGGATCTAATCAGTTACTTTGCTTGTATTTTTATTACATCTACCCAGCTTCTTACAAGCAATGTACTTACAAGTTTAGCAGTGTTCGGATGGAGGAAATCTCAGCTGAGGGATCCAGAAAGACTCTGTGTGGAACAGCTTGGAGAGAGCAGTTTGCCGAGAGTTGTCAGGACAAAACCTCCTCCCAGAAACAAGCTTGGAACCTGCTGTCTCAGCAGTGCTGTCACTTCTTTCCCTTCCCTTCCCTCTCCCATCATCCCTTAACCAAAGCATAGGGACGTAGCACTGAGGTGTGATAAAGTCATAACCATACCTCGACGAGCATTCATTGATGACCACTTGTGGAATTTGTTCTCTGCAAGTGAACGATGTTCGCCCAGCAATCGTGTATATGTCAGGTGTGACCGTCTGGCCATTCAAGTATCACGCCAACATGTTCTCCAGATAATCATTCCAGAAGGCAGTCAGAGACTCTTGCAGTGGTTTCCATCAATTCTTGCCCCCTCTAAATTTATTAAGACTCCTGTTGTTCATGTGGTGCAGGCTCAATGGGGCTGATCTCTGAAAAAGAACTTCTGTAGAAATCATTCCTGAGGCAGATGCAGCAAAACCTTGTATGGCTTTCATAAAACCTGCAGGAACATGAGGACTGGTGCACTGAGAACCTCTCAGAAGTGGAGACTGAGACTTCACCTGTCAGCTTCAGCAAGAGCTCCATAAATTCATCTCACACCTCCAACCTGGGCAAGGCTACTGGGAGCCCTGTCTGGTATCATTGCACAGCTCCTTTCAGTTGTGACTAGGAGGGTGGGGAGACCCTGAAAACAGCAAATATTATTTCCATCATAAAAACAGGTCAATAAGAAAATCCTGTGACCAATCCAGATTTGTCATCCTCCTTTTGATTCTTGGAAACATCATGGAGTATGTCCTCTTGGAGCACATTCCTTAGCGCACAAAGGCAGTTTTACTTGGGAACAGTCATCACAGATGTGCCAAGTGTAGACTTTGCCTGAGCAGCCCTTCTATGACAAAGTGACTGGATTTGTGGACAATGGAGAAACAGTGAATGTTCAGAATGAGCTTAGTAAGGTTTCCAACAGAGTCTCTCATGGTATTTTTTAATTGAAACTAAGACTTTATGGTCTGAACTGATGGAAAACTAGCTTGGTAAAAACCTGTTTGAGTGAAGTAGAATCTGTAGAAGTGAAGCACTACAGGCTGTATCCTGGGACCTATCCTGTTCAGCATCTTTATCAATAACCTGGAGAAGGGGGGAAGAGGAACGCTTGGAAGAATGGCCTGGTGGAACCCTCATGCACTTCAGCATGGACAAATGGAAAGCCCAGTAGCTGGGATTAAGCCTCCCACCCCACCACAATGCTACATACGGTGGATTGACTGTGCAAGGGCAGCTCTGCAGACACAGTCTTGGAGGATGTGGCAAGGAGGAGCTGTACAAGTCCCCATGACCCCATCAGTATCAAGGATCAACAGCACCCTGGGCTACACGAACGGGAGCACAGGTGTTCACATCCAGGGAAGTGAACACCCCCTCTGCTCAGCACTCTTCAGACCACATCTTAATTACTGAGGCCATTGTGGGGCCCTTCAATACCAGGCAGGCACAAGCGAACCCGGGAGCTCAACAAAGGGCACTCAAGATGCCCGGGGGGTATATTTACTCTGTGAGGAGAGGCTGAGAGTTCAAGGTTTTCTCAGCCTGGGGAAAGGGATGCATTATGAGAAACCTAGTAGCTGTTATCTAGAACCTACAGAGAGGTGATTCTGAAGACGGAGAGATGTTCTTC
The DNA here is from genome assembly GCF_000691975.1 of Corvus brachyrhynchos. Taxonomy (NCBI): domain Eukaryota; kingdom Metazoa; phylum Chordata; class Aves; order Passeriformes; family Corvidae; genus Corvus; species Corvus brachyrhynchos. Next base: position 2,451,423 of record NW_008237226.1, on the reverse strand, counting down.
ACAGTTTTGCACAGAGAATGACAAACAGTGGGGTTAAAGTCAAAATCTTATTCATATGAAAAGAGAGAGAACACCTTATACATCTAAAACTAAAAACTTATCATTTTAATGGATTAGGTCCTGTACACTTCAACATCTTCATAAATGGGTGCAGGACTGGAAGGGATACTAAGCAAATTTTGAAAGACAGAACTGGGGAGAGTTGTTTACTCCCTCAAAGGCAGGGAGCTCGTGCAGAGGGACCTTGATTTTGAACAGGAGGTTGGACTAGAGGTCTCTTTCCAGCCCCTTCCAGAGTTATCCTGTGATACTGCCCAGTCTACAGATGAGCAGCTCAAGGATTCCTTTAAGTACCAACATGACAGCCACAGGCATTGCCTAGGCGGTGCTGCCCCTGGCCTTTGACTGTGATGTGAAGCCCAGCTGTGTGGTTTATAGCTGTGAGAAACAGTCTGAGAGGATAACTCCATCACCAGGGCAGGAGGATCCATGGCAGCTTTGCCCAGTACTTGGGAAGCCAAGCCACTCAGGAACACATACGGTCACGTGCCTTTGGTTTGTTCCTGTGTACTTACTTAGCACAACATTTCTCTTTACTTATTTGACAACCTTTCACCTGCATTGTCTGCATTATTTGACAGACTATAATAAAGGGGATGTTTTATTGACCTTTTGAGAGCACTTGAGGCCTGAAATGGAGGGCAGAAGGCTATTAAACTTAATTCATGTTTACTGTAACAACAACTGTTTCATCTGGTTTTTTAACGATATTTCTCTGAGCCATCAGTGCCAGGGCACTCCTAAGAAAATGTCTTTAAAAATACTTTTATTCTGAGTGGACATTGACAGTTTTAGTACCATTCCTTGTCAGCTTTCTGTCGGTGCTCTGTAACAGTAAAAAGCTTATCCTGGAAAACATGGGTGGCCTCTTTGAAGATAATGCCTCACTGTACTCTGCATATTTTGACTTCATCCCAGGAAGGAAGACTGGTTTCTTACATATTTCAGTTAGGGGATGCATAGAAACAGGCTATTCTATCACTTTGTCCAGGTGGAAGAAAAAAGAAAAAAGCCCCAAATGCCCGACAGTTTTATTTGTTTTGCCTGAATAATTAATGTTTATGACAAAAGATGACAATCTGGCATTTGGAGGTGGTTAGAAAGGTAAGTTGGCTGTAAGGCTGGCAGACAAGATGTCGGATTGCTTGCAGTGGAAAAGAAATATGACTTTGTAAAGGGGGTAAAGATTTAAGTGTTTTAGGGGAGCTGAAACCAGACATTTAAATAACTAAAGTGCTCGGACACCAGGCAATCTTTCCAAGGCAGACACAGATGGCCTCATTCGTAGCCTTCCTTCCCTGCTATCTCTAGCCATGGCGGTGTCCAGCCTGGCTGGAGCACTTGGACTGGCAGGATAACCTTCCTCTTTTTATTCACTGGTAAGTGCAGAGTAACCCACAATGAGTCTGACATTTTGTATCTGGCATCAACCTTATTCATGAGAAGCTATTAAAGCAAAGGTGTCTGGTGGTAATAATGGACCCAAGTGAACCCCCAAGGACAGAGGTTTGTGTGATTGTGTGTGACTCACAGGGCCAAGAGCTCCATGTGCCATGGCAACAACCAGGACATCAGAAGTGATTATGCAGTGTAGCAGTGTCAGAGTATGAATGTTGATGTCATGAGGCTTGTGAATAAGTGCCAGCAGTGCCAGATTTCCCTGCAGGGAGAGCACCTGCCAGGCCCCTCAGGTACTAAAACTTTTGGTCAAAAGCATGGAAGATATGGAAGAAGATGCTCAGCTCTGGAAGGGGAAAACCAGATGGATCACATTATCCAGGAAACCTGATAAGCCAGAGGCAAAACTAGAAATGCTCTGGATGTTTGACTTTGCAAGAGAAAACACCAATTTTATTTAGAAAGAAAAGGAAAAGGTATTTCCCTTGAAAATAATTTTGTTGAAACACTTTTCATTCAACCCATCATACCTGTGAGACCTCAATTTGCTATTATGCTCTCTTTTTACAGAGAATGGTGGGAAACAAGTTTCTTTTGAATATTCAAGCACTTCAGATACTGTCTCATTTCAAAACAGAGTAATTGCAGTTTTTCAGAAAAGGGAATAACACAATTCAGGAACATACAGCATCTCCTCTTTCTACCAGGTTTTCAGTCTGTTGGGGTTGCCCCTAGGAGGCACAAGAAAATTCCCAGCAAAAGCCCAGACTGCAAGGCTGGCTGAATGAGAGGTGGGAAATCCCACCTTCTTCCTTCTCTGGACAGGAAAAACCCGTGTCTGGAAGTACCTGGGAGTTCTGATGCCAGGTGGGCTGCTCTGGCGCTTGGGACCACTTGGCTCTGAGGTAACTGAAGAGCAACTGGCCTGAACTTCTCAGCCTGGTTCTGGGATGGGCATAGTACCTGACAGCCTCAGAGGCCACACAGCAAGCAGGAGAAGGGGTAGGAAGCCCATTAGCAAGGCAGGGGATGATACCATATGCTGCCAGACCAGTACCTACATCTTCACCTGCAGCTGACCAGTGCATATGGGATGATTAGTCAGGCTTGAACTGCTATTTCTGAACAGAGAAATATTGTCAGAATGTTTTTTGCTTGCTTTTACCTCTGACATTAGGAAGAGAGAGATGGAAAGTGTGATAGAGCCTTGTCAAAGCATTATTGAATGATTTCATGTTTTCAAGGCAATAATTCCCACAAGGACCTCCTTTTTATCACATTAATCATTCACCAGCACTGATGCAGTACTGTGCAAAAGCTGTGATGGAAACCAGTATGGTCCCATCCAGGGAGCAGGTGCCCTGGCTAATTGTGGGAGCTTATATATGTACATATGGGCAAGAGAGAATACTTCATGCACATGGTGCATTGGGAGCTCCTGACTCTGGCTGAGAACAATTTCTAAGATATAAGCAGAGCAAAGAGAGAGAGTGAGGCTGAACAAACCTCAGGGCATTACAGACTAGCTACAGACACACATTGTCCCAATGAGGTGAAAGGAATTTCAATGGCTCCCCAAGACAAGAGTGGAAAACCATGCCTGTGGATCTTATAGCACATTTTCTCATGTTGAAGGAAGCAGGAACTGAGAATTGCTGGTTGTATCTTCTTCATCAACACTTTCAGCTTGGCATCCTGCAGAGAAGAACTCTTTTCTCTGGCTTTTTTTCCCAAGGAGTTTTATGCAGTGGACATAGATGCTGTGGCTTAAGCAGGTATGACCGTACCTTTAATAATGCAAGGTAGGTTTGTACTGTGATTGGGGAGAGAAGAGACCTGGAAACTGTAAAGGACTGCTGTATCTAAGAGGACTTTAAAGACAATGAGGTTCAGCAAATTAGGCTAAATTGCCACTGTAAAGTTTGCAACAAAGCTATGTAAAATTGTGACATTAGAGGATGGTTATAAGAATGAAACTATGGTGTGCATAACTGCAGAGTGTACTGCAGAGTCCTTCACAAGGATACCTGCGTCAGAAAATGCTGATACTAAAACTGCAAGCACCTTCCAGAGAGACACTACTGTTAATAATAGGTGCTGTTGCTAGCAAATTTCGCATCTTTATTCCCCATCAAACACAAACCAGAAAACATGTAAACTATAGCTAGACAGAAGCAGTGACTCCGAATAGCAGAGCACTCATGTTAGCTAACTCCCACACCTGAAATTGTTCTGGAAGGCTTACATTTCTGACAATATTTGTCACTCTTCATGTACTTGGTGTATGGAATTGAAGTACAGGTAAAGCAAGTTTGTATATCACTAGCAGTAGTTGATGAAAAGAAAGGTCAGCAAAACATGGAGGCTGAAACTGCATATACTAAAATCAGCAAAACCTGACTCACTTCACCCCACTCACTTCTGGAGGCCCTCCCACAAACATTTGCATCTGTCAGAGTAACTTTTCTTGTAGAAAATACTGTTTACAGAATAAGTTAGAACAAATAAATCTGGAAGCATATAATTAAAGCTGTGATCTGTTTCTTTATGCATGTAAGTTTAATTTCTCATTCTTAATTCTAAGGAGCAAGCGACCACTGTCTTAATCTCTTTAACTTTGTTCTTTTTACCCCAAAGTGGAAGTACTTCTGTAGCTATATGCATGTTATACATGTTGTCAGATATGTGTTAACTTTCTTCAGGTAGATTTATATCAAAATACTGGAGAGCTCTATAATTTTTCACATAATGCAATTTATTGCAGGCAGGGGGAAAAAATGATATAGAGGGAACCCATGTTGGATTCCCAACAGGGTGTTGTAACTTTCCTACAAGCATATATAATTTACTGGAAATTAGTATTTTTATATGCTGGAAAGCAGCCAGAACTAGTATGCTTTGTTGAATAATGTGCTCTGGTTCTGTACTTATAACCTATGATGAACTGATATCTGGTGAAAAAAATGGAGTATAGCCACTAGTGTGTCAAAACTACAAACCCCAGGTTCACATGTGGGGAAGAGAATGGGCGAGGACTCAGAGAAGAAATCTGAGTCTATGGGGAATGGAAATGGAAGCAGGGAGGAAGCTCCTGGCAGGGAAGGATAGGCTGGATAGGGCATGGTGGCATGATGCATGGGCAAAGGGAAATGCTGGGGCAGGGCTGGCTCAGCAGGGTGAGGGCAGAGCTCAGAGTCAGGATCCAGAGAGGAAGGTGCAGTAGGGGCAAGATGTGGTGGGGAGATGTGCAAGGGGCTGTGCCCACCTGCACAGGATGTGAATCTGCCATTAGAGACCTCAGGATAACACATTTGATGTCTGACACTTCTTTCCCTCTGAGGGTTAGATGTTATAATTTTCACACTAATTCGGCTGGGTAGGAATAGTTTTGGTTGTCTATGCCACACTGGTATTACTTCACTGGTTATGACACAGCAAATCTTCTTAAGTAAAAGCTTTCAATAAGAGAAAACCTTTATTCCAGTACAACACTGTTTTTTAAACAGATGAAAAGATGCTCTTTCTATGAAAGATATAAATTTTTATGTATTTCTGTCTGCCTCACATTAGTGAACTTATATGCAGACACAAATGTTCATGGCCATTCTCTCCCATGGTTAATAGGGGACTGGAAATCCTTCGTCTGTGGGGAAACTAGCTAGTGGAAGAAGGGCTCAGGTAAGAAGGTATTGACAGAAAACTGCCACAAATAAATACTTCTGCAATCTTCCCACAAGGTGAAGAGGATTTTTTTCCATCCAGAACACATACTCTTCAAGGAAAGTCCCTAATGGGAATGTGGGAAATAAGGAAGCTGGAAAGCAGACTTAGTACCTTTCTCTGCATGTGGTTTCAGTCCTTTTCATGTTTTTGTAGCTATTTCATTTCAATTTGCTGTCCTGCAAAGAGAATATGTATCTCCCCAGTGACAACTAATGGAGATTCTCCATTTAGCCCAGCTGGGAAGGTTCAGTGCTTCTGGAGCCAATGATTACAGGTTTGCTCTGCTGTGTGTAGCTTAGCAGGTTATTGTTTTTTTCTTCATCTGTGGAGAGCCTGGATCAGTACAGAAACAGGAATTGTTGTATACTGCTAGCTAATAATTAATTTTTTCTGTTCATTTGAGAGGAAAAAAAAAAGAGACTATAAAGCTTCCTGGTTTTTCTTCTTCTGAAGCAAACCCTCCCACGATTTAATCTGACATGAGATTTTAAACTGATTATGAAGAGAGAAGAAACAAAAGAATTCAAAAATAGCCAAAAGGAATAACAAAATACAAAATGTAGGGTGGCTGGTGACAAAGAAAAAAAGAAAATATTAAAGTGTCAACTAATGGTGGTCAAGAAGATTTGAGCTGCAAAAATGGTAGCAAGGGTAGAAGGGTGTGTATTTGTTCAGTGTCCTGGTGTTAAAGCCACAGCATGCAGAAGCAGAAGATTGTGATTTACTGGCCTCCCAGGAAACCTGAATCCACATCAGTTGCCTGCAGCAATGTGGGAAAGGTCTGCCCAGCACATTTAAGTGAGATACAGCATTGCGCTGGAAGCTGGGAACCCAGGTTCATAGTTACTCTGTCAGCCTCAAAGCAAGGATTTAAGCAAAGCATTTATTTTTATTAATCCTTGTCAAAGGAACAGAATAAATTAAGGAAAAAGAGGAAAGTCAGCAGTATAATCGGTCCTGTCTTGGACAACGAGGATTTGGGAATCTGTTGAGACATCACTAAGCCCAGAGCTCTGAGTGTTTTAGAGACTTGTGATGGAGACAGTTACTGGTTATCACTGAAAGACTAAACTGTTTGTTTAAATGTCATAAGAAGACATTCTGTCAAATTTTAATTCAGGAATAGTATAAGATGTGAGTTATTGAAGTTTTTATTATGAGGAAACAAAATATGGGCAGTGCATGACTTTTTTTAAATTAGAAAATATCAAGAAAAATTAGAAAAAAACTTGGAACAAATTGCATTTCACATTATTTTGATTTAAACATTTTGTAACACTTGATGCTGTATTGTAAAATGTTTTCGTTTTGGTAAAGTCTTATTTTTCAACAAAAAATTAAATCTTTAAAAATTGTTTGCAGGATGTTTATTTAATGAGGTTTAAATGAACAGAATAAGCTTTTATGCCTCTTTCTTTATGAGAGGAAAGCAGAACATTAAAAAAAGGTGACCACGATTCCCTGTTTATCATATGCAACCAAGAAATAGTGTTTGTACTAGACAATTTTAGGAATAATTAGTGTTTGTAGTAACAATAATCACTGGCTTAAATCAACTCAAAAGTTGTTTCAGTGTGTAAATTATTTTGCCCAACTCCACCTGAGGGGATTTGAATCAAGGAATAGTTCAGAATGGACTGCTCATTGCTAATTGGTTTTACAGGGTGGATCCAGATGTATTCTTTGGTTTCTGTTGCCACACGGCAAAATGTTGTTTCTGCATTTTTAACTCCATGTAGGTGAAATGTTTTAGTTACTTATTGCCCGTTTGTCTCAATAAAACAATGAAGGCTGCTGAGCAGGGTGGGTTGTGAAGAGTGTCTGCTGACACAGAGTCATTTTTCATACTGAACAGCCATTTGGGAGAGAAAAGAGAAAGAGAAAAAAACACTTTAACAGCTTGCAATGTAACTAGAATTCCCTGTTCCTTTGCTAGTTTATAGTGGGTAAATAGCTTCTAGAAACTCATTCCCTTTGGCCTCATTCCATTGTTTCTTGAACTAATAAAAATGTTTGCAGAAACAGCAGGGGTTGTAATACCTGTTCTCTTAGTTCTTCACTTAATGCAGTCTCTTACTGTTCCTAATATTTGTAATTATAGCAGAATTGTTTATGATTTAATAGTTACAGATTTTTACTGTTGTTTTGATAGCATAATCATATTTTCCAAGGTTCACAACTTGACTATCAACTTTGTGTTGGAATCTTGGCCTCATAATTTTTAAATTGTGAATGAATGGTTGCTTTTAATTTTATACAGCTGATTAGAACGATCTGATGAGGTGCTATTAGTACAATCTCATTTATAGTTATATTTTTCTGTGAAGCTTTGGGAATGGAACACACTTTACTCCAAGGGCTGATTTCTTAGTCTGGAGAGATTGAGAAGGCTCGGAGCTGTCCTGTGGTGCACTCCCATCCAGAGGAACTCCTCTGGCAACTCAGGTTTGGGCAGAGCATGATTTCCTGCAAGCACTGTCAGATACTTGGTGCGGAGAGAGCAGATGAAAAATAAACTTGAGCTAATGATACTTGGGTTAAATATTTCCCAGTGGTAGTAGAAATCCCTTCTGTTCACTTGGATGCCTTCCTGCCAATGAACTCCAGATATCTTTTCAAACTTAATACTGGATTTGAATATGCACACTTTATTTAAATGCTCTGCCCTCTCCCACCTTAGGAACATTATAAAAGTGGTCACGGTATGTCATAATTAGACTTTTCTGTCTTGCCTGATTATTTTCTCACAATTGTTTCTCTCTGTCTTTCAGCTGAAAGATTTTATTCTTCCCAGTTAGAAGACTTCAAGTCTGTGATTTTCCTTTCCTACATAGCACAAGTAATTGTTTATTTTCACAATGTCTCAGCTGATATTTGCCACTGTGGGATTTACCTTTTCCCCGCTGCCCCTTGTTACTTTTCAAGTTTTTGTGCAATTGGAATATTATTTGTAGTTTCCCAGCTAAACTGTTCAGCTGTTCTTTTATACCACTCTCATAGCTGTGGTCTTAAATTCCTGACTGACCCACCACTTTGTTTTCCATATCTATTGTCATTTGTCAATTTGTTATCAAAGGCAGAGAAGCCTTTTAAAATAACTTTTCTCACATATGGTATGCTGGTGTTTGGAGAGATTAAAAAGGTTCTTAAAATGTAGTTTGAACTCTAGGACTGTGTGCTTGACAGTAGTTATGTTCTTTGGGAATATTTGCAGTTTTAGTTTGTATTTGACTGCTTCATCACTGGACACTCCAAATGACCATATTGTACTTCATTCTCACAAAACAAAGAAAGCAAGAAAATTTAGGTTCCTGTCTGCCCACTGGCAGTAAGAATGAGATCTCTCCTGTACTTAAGAATGTAAGTAATGGTCTATCGGATTGGACCTTGATCTACCATCGGGAGTGCTCTACCTCTGACAGGGCACTAGGAAAGTCATTCTAGGGTCAACATGAGAGTCTGGCCACCATGTGATCCATTCTTCTTGCAAACCACCAATATCAAATTTAAAAAAAAAAAAAAAGGAAAAAGAAAAAGTAAAAAGGGACATTTCACTTTTCATACTGCTGTGAATGTGAAATTTTACATCACTGGAGTTATAAACTGCAAATATCACCATTATTGCTGTAGCTCTACTCCAGAGCATGTCTTTTATGTGAAACTACAAAGTTAAACTGAGGAAAGCACTGAAAGCAAAAGAAAATTATTTTGAATACTTAGCATTTTTCCTACAAAATCTTAAATAGCACTCAAAATTTCGAAATTCCCTTTGTGACATCCCATCTAATCATGAGAATTGTTGAGCAGAAAATTATTATTTTCAGATTTGGTAACAGTGCTATCAGTGCCTGAACTTTACCTTCTTCAATATGTAGCAAAAAAACATTTGGAGGGACTTTGCAAGTCTTAGTAAATATGTTCTAATCTTTCCAGCATATATTATGTGTTTCAGAAGTTATTATTTGTCTCTGGTTTTTCTGATAGTAGTAGTACCCTTATGCTGACCAGACTCCGCTGTGGTAGATCATTTTGGCTTCACTCTGTACCTGCTGCTCTCACTGAGATGTCTGCACTAGCTTTTCAGTGCCACAGAATTTCTCTGCACATGTACATGTAGCACTGAAGAACCCTAAACCATGCTCTTTCAGACAACTTCTGTACAAATAACCAGTGAGAAACCTGAGAAGCCATGGGAACCTGCTTCATGATATTGCCTGATATCAAAAGACAAAAACCCTTGCAAAAGTATTAAAATGGTAAGATAAAAAAGCAATTCTTTATTGCAAGCTTCCAGGTGTGTCCATAGTTATGGGCACACATGATAGTGGATTTCTACAATTTTTATACGTTTAACAAATTATCATATCTAGCAAGCATTGTCCAATTAGAAGAGCAGTTGATTATGTAATTTTCCCCGGGTACTGCCCCAATGGACTTGGTCCAGGGCTTCTTTGCCCCACTCCTTTTTATGTCTTCTCAGATGCTAATTAGAAAACAAAATGTTCTTCTTGTAGGTCCTCTACCTCAAAATAAGACTAAAAAGTATTTCAGGAATGTGTTATAAGGTTAGCTTATTACTCTAAAATCTAAGAGAAAGGGTAGGAAAAATATCAGGAGCTGTATGAGCATGTATTAATGATCTACAAAGCTAAAAATATATGAAAAATACATAAAAAGCAAAAATCTTTAGGCATCAATAAAAGGTGGGGGATATAGGCAGGACTAGGAGCTTTACTGGGCATGAATCAGCTGGATGTGCTGTGCTTAAAACCCCTTATTTTAAGCATGTTCCATATTAGAATTTTGTATGTACAACTTGAACAAAATGTTTGTCTTTCTCACCCATTTCAGAGTTTCAGGCCTCCTGCAGATTTCCTTGTTTGCTGGCAAGGGAGTAGAAACTCACTGATGTTTTCTCAATTTGTGAATTTCAAAAAGCTGGTTTCAAAAGACAGACATTTCAAATCCCCATGCCAAAACTTCTACCCCTTCCAATGATAATATGTGTAAAATGAAGCAAGATAGCATACTTATACCAGTCCAGAAAAATATTTGATATTTTCTGTTGCCCAGTTTTCTTTGGAAGAAGCAGTATTTGGCTAATATTGGCCTTATCTTAGGAGAGCCTATTTTTCAAATATATTATCTGATGAATTTCAAAGGCTGCCTCATAAACTGTGTGATAATTTTCCTTGATTGTATCCCAGAGTGGTGAAATCTGTGTTTAATAAAGTAGTGATGTATGAAGAACCAAAAGAATGCTCACTCAAGAAGCATAAATCCTTTGCCCAAGCTTCTAGACAGAAGAAGAACAAATAGCTATGATCACCACCTATATGAAATGAAGAACTTTGCTGATGGAAGAGAAAGACAAGACAATCACAGCTCCGTTTTGAATCAAAATATTTGCTTTATTAGCTCTAGTTTTTTGATGTTTTCACTTTTCCATAAAAAAATAAATTTTATGGAAAAAAAGTAGTTTTCTAATTTGTTCTAAACCCCAAATTAATATCTTTATGTAACCAAATAAAGTGGTGTTGAAATCACTGTTTCTACATCCTTAAGTATCTACCACTATGTAAATAAAACAAAATACTGTGGTGGAGGAGATTATAAACCAGATTGGTTGTTAATTTAGAAACATACTGAAATGTTTAACAGCTTGTAAATCTAGTTTTGGGTTCCATTGTTACCTGTAACATATGCTGTTAATTAAAACAGCTGTTTCTCATAGGTAACTTGACCCACGTATTTTGAGCCACAACTTTGATAGCTGTGCCATTCATCCCACTGTTTGCAAGTGGAAATTTGATTTTCTTTTCTCTCCTGATCTCTGATCAGGGTATTTTACTGGGTATCATTTGACCTTTTACAGAGAAATGGAATTTTTTAACAGGAAGAGTGAGATCTAGAAAAGGCAAAACATTTCCGTGAAATTATTTCTTTTAGAAATTCTAACGGGAAGAGTTGTACTTCACATCTTCTGTCCTAGGCAAATTTCCCGTTCTGACTAGGCTCATGCAACATTTGTGTGTCTGCTTTTGCAGACAGGTAAGAGGACAACCTCTGAATCACTTTGTTTCTGAGATCTGGGACAACCAGTGAGCAAAATAATCCCACGCAGGGAAGCCCAGACCATCTGGTTTTCCCATATGTTCAGCTCCCACAGCCTGAGACACAGTGCCCAAAGAATCAAGCCCCAAAATTTTAAGTTTGAAGGCATGTTTTCAGGGTTCAGCTTCTGGGTCTGTGACATCTTCTACATCTCACTTGTCTCAAGCATGGTCTAGGAAACTAGTGCTTGAGCCTGAGGAAGCAAATGGGTCTTGAAGCCCAGAGTATTCATTTCTGGAGTATTCAGCATGTTCATACTTCCAGCACATCATTTTCTATCAGGCAAAAGAAGACTCAGATTAATAGGTCTTGTTAATCCCATTCCTATGGCTCACAAGTGAAAAACAAAGACTTAGGTAAAGAAGCATGTTTGCATCCAAGACACCAGAAGAACCCTGTCAGATACAACACAGCAGCTCTGTGTCCTTGGGCAGCAGCTTGAGAACAGAAAGATTTCCCTTGAGAATCTGAAATAGCTTCATTCATCTGAACTGTGTCTCTGGTGAGGAGTGCACGGCCTGGGGAGCAGCTCATCTCAAGGTGGACAGTGATGGCTCAGCATCACTGCAGACACCTGGTCACCCAACAGCAGAGTTGACATAAAACCCGTGATAGACCACCTCAGCTGTGTCCCCTCTCGGAGAAAAACACCTGCTTTGATAGTCAAAAATTTAGGTGGTTTAGCCTCATTAACAGCCCAGGATTTCCATTCCACAGATAGAGTCACTGTTTCAGTGTTTCCTTATGGAAATATTGTAGACTTTTGGTTCCTTCAGTTTTATCTTTCCCCTCCTGAGCCATTTCAGTGGGAAAGGCTAAAGACTATGTCCAACTGAGCCATGTGCTTGGTGAAATTGTGTTAGCTGTGTCCCTGTCTTGCTTTCCCGACTGCTCCTGTCCTCCTTGAAGCCTCTCCCAATGGGCCTATGTGGTGTACCACATAGTCTTCAGGAGACTTACCTGAAAATAGAGGGATGAAATCCTACCCTTCCTCTTTGCTGTACAAGTCCTTACTCTATACTGGAATACACATGGGTGCACCAAAATATGCCTTTATTAAGTAAACATACTTAAATACCTCTCTGAATCCTTCTTGTTCTCCTCCCTGGATGGGCCTAAATTTACATTTCTTATGGAGAGCTGATGTTGAGCAATAGTGGCAGCTTCCTGCTGTAATTATAAAAGAATATAATGACAAAGAAATGAGGAACAAGGAAAGGATCCCAAGGGCCATATGGCAGTAATATGCTCTATGAATTGATTTTCAAAATATTTGTAAGGAGGAGGAAGGATAATTAAACTTGTGTATCTTTATTTCTCTGCAACACAATCCCAAGGGCTAGTTTAGGTTAAAGCATGCCCCACTCACTATATCATACAACAGGATTTTACTTTGTACTGGATTAGATCTCACAGAACCACAGAATATGCTGAGCTGGAAGGGACCCATCCGGATCATCGAGTCCAGCTCCTGGCCCTGCACGGCACCATCCCCAAGAGTCACACCATGTGCCCAAGAGTGTTGTCCTAACACTTCTTGAACTCTGTCAGGTGTGGTGCTGTGACCACTTCCCTGGGGAGCCTGTTCCAGTGCCCAGCCACCCTCTGGGGGAAGAACCTTTCTGTTACATCTAACCTAAACCTCTCCTGACACAACTTCAGGCCATTCCCTTGGGTCCTGTCACTGTGCCCCACAGAGAAGAGATCAGTGCCTGCCTCTCCTCTTCCCCTCATGAGGAAGTTTTAGACTGCAATGAGGTCTCCCCTCAGTCTCCTCCAGGCTGAACAGACCAAGTAAACTCAGTTGTTCCTCATACAGCATCCTCTTAGCCCTCCTTTGGATGCTCTTCAATTTCTTAACATCTATTTTATATTGTGGCTCCCAAAACTGCCCCCAGCACTCAAGGTGAGGCTGCCCCAGTGCAGAGCAGAGCGGGACAATCCCCTCCCTTGCCCGACTGGTGATGCTGTCCACTACAGCCCTCCTGTCTGCCAGGGCACTGCTGGCTCATGTTCAACTTGCCATGGACCAGGACCCCCAGGTCCCTTTCTGTGGCACTGCTTTCCAGCATCTCCTTCCCCAGTCTGTACATCCAGGGTTGCTCCCTCCTAGGTGCAGAATCCAGCACTTTCCCTTGTTGAACTCCATGTGGCTGGTGATTGCCCAGCCCTCTGATGTGTTGAGGTCTTCTGCCTTGGAGGGAGTCAACAGCCCCTCCTGGTTTTGTATCATCTGAGAACCTGCATAGTATCCCTTCCAGTCCTGCATTCAAGTAATTTATGAAGATGTTGAAGAGGACAGGGCTGAGAATGGAGCCCTGTGGAACCCCACTAGTGACAGGTCACAAGTCTGATGTAACCCCATTCACTTAACTCTTTGTGCCTGACCCCTGAGCCCGTTGCTCACCCATCACATCCATTTATCCAGCTATGAGCTGGACATTTTGTGCAGAAGGACACTAGTATCAAAAACTTTGTTGAAATCCAGAAAGATTACATCAACTGGCTGTCCTTGATCAGCTAGGTGTGTTGACTTGTCATAAAAGGAAATCAGGTTTGATAAGCAGAACTTTCCTCTCATGAAGCCATGTTGGCTTCAGGCTGTCAGGCTCCATAGATTTATAGGGATCCAGCTGGAGGCCCAGGTTGACTGGGAATTGATCATTTCTGCAGTCATGGTTCTCCAGCTCAGGGCACTGAGACCTTCTTGGTCCATCTGGTGTTGATGACAGAGGCAAAGAATACATTAAACCTCTGCCATGTCCATGCTCCTGATTGTGAGGAGACCACCCTCATACTGTAATGAGCTGCTGTTAGTTTTACACTGCCTGTTGCCATTAATATATTTGAAAAAACCCTTTTTATTGTCCCCCACAGCTTTGACCACCTTCAACTCCAGATTTGGCTGCCTGAATTTCCTCTCTACAGTATCTCTGTATCCTTGCCATGTTACCCGGCCCTGCTTCCACTGGGTATACACCTTCCTTTTTGCCTTATTCCCAAGAGAAGACTCCTATTCAGCCAAGCTGGCCTTCTGCCTCTCCTGCTTGACTTCTGACTTTTGGGAATTGCCTGCTCCGGTGCCCTTAGGAGGTGATGTTTAAAAAGTGACTGTTGGGGTCCCTCCCCCGCCGTGTAGCCCTGGGAGAGGGGCCCTGAGGGCACAGACACGGGGCTTCCCTGTCCCTGCTCAGCCTCGTTCCCATTGGTTGGTTTGTGTTCCCTGCGCGGGCAGAAGGACCCTTGGTCCCGTGACTGGAACAGTTCCTGGGCAGAGCTCCGGCCATGCGGCTGGAGAAATAAACATCTCTGAAACAGCTAGCAAGAATCTGTCTGTCCATATATATTTCCTTTCCACGGGACTCCTGATTTGGTATATGCATGTTGCAGTATCCCCTCTGCAACAAGTGACCAGCACTGATGGACCCCAGCACGTGCAAAAACATTTTCCCAGGGGACCTACCTTACTTCCTAATTGCTGAGAAGCCTGAAGCCTGCTCTCCTCATATCCAGAGTTAAGGTTTTGCTTGCACTTTTCCTCCTGTTAACAGAGATTTTAAACGTGATTTCTTCATGGTCACTGTGGCCAAGACGGCCGCCAATCTCCACTTCACTCACAAGATCCACTCTGTTGACAAGCAGCAGATCAAGGAGGTCATCTTTCTCAATCGCCTTCCTTAGGACCTGTTCCATAAAGTTGTCATCCATTTTTAAGAATCTCAGAAGAGAATGAGACAAAGAAGTCCTCTAAAGTGGATGACAACCATGTCAAAATCACACTGAAGAAATACCTGCTCTTCACTGTTGAGTGTACAAGGACCTCAAAGTTTTGGAGGCAGCTGGGTAAGAAAGAAGACAGAATAGTAGAGTGCAGGGCAAATAATAAATATGTACTTTCCTGGTTGTGCTACAGTAATGTAGTTGCCACCAGGTTAAACCACATTTAAAGTGTCACTTAAACCACATTTCAAGTGTCATATCTGTCTTTTTGCAATGTCTAGGATGCTGAGAAATGCAATTTAACTTTAATACATTCATAAATTTATTATCATCTGCAGCAAATCTTAACTGACTCTTCAAGGTTCCTCTTCAGTTCCCTACAAATGGTTATTTGACTGCCTGTCTTCTAACCTCAAGCCATACTGAATTTTAAAACAATAAAAATAATTCAGATTGCTGAATGTATTATAAGAGAAACATTTCTATAAAGTTCTCAAAGTACAGATTGCCTGTCCTTACAAATTCTCTTGCTCTCATGGTTTAACCCCAGACAGTAGCTCAGCCCTATGCAGATGCTTGCTCATCCCCACCCCATGCTGGGATGGAGGAGAGAACTGGCAGACAAAAAGTAAGG
>NW_008237226.1:2413185-2435745 GCF_000691975.1 Corvus brachyrhynchos | reverse complement strand
GAAAGAAAAAAGCTGCACATGCAAGCAAAACAAAATAAGGAATTAATTCATTCAGCACTTCACATGGGCAGGCAGTTGTTAAGCCATCCCCAGGTAAGCACAGCTCCATCACATGTAATGGTGATTCCTAACATCCTGCTGCCTTCTTCTTCCCCAAAGTTTTATTTGCTGAGCACGATGCCATATGGTCTGGAATATCCCCTGGTTCAGTTTAGGTCAGCTGTCCCAGCTGTGTCCCTTCCCAACTTCTCATGAACCCCCAGCCCACTTACTGATGGTGTGGGGTGAAGAGCAGAAAGAGCCTTGACTCGGTACAAGTGCTGCTCAACAATAATGAAAATATCCCACTGTTACTAGCACAAATCCAAAAGACAGCCCCATACCAACTACTGGGAAGAAAATTAACTCTATCCCAGTCAATACCAGCACACATCCTTATTTATAAACATGATTAGTCATTATACTATAGGGCCAAACTACATGGATTTAAATAGCACTCCACCTCTGTGTAGAGGAAAGTGACATAAGACTACATAGCTGTGGTTACAGTTGATAAAGCTAATCGTCCCTGGAGATTTTTGTTCTAGGAAAACAATTATGTACACTAAATAAGCCCATACTTCCATAAGGCCTTTAGAGAAAACTTTCTATTCAATTTGAGGACAGGCTCTGTGAAGGCCATTGTCATCAAATCTAGCTTGTCACTGTGTTGATTAAGGTGAGTTTATTTTTGCCCTTGATGTTGCTCCATTTTTTTTTTATTATAAAATTCTTCAGCGCAACACATATTATTTGTAGAAGAAACTGATTTTTTTCTTTCATCACTTCCACCCAGCTTATAAAAAGTATTAATTGGTTCTTTTATTATGCTTGAAAATATAGTGAACTGAAACAAAAATAATTGCATGTTTAATTGTCTAGCTTAGCTGAGAATGGACACTGCGTAGCTGATGACTGCTAACCTGAGTATGATAGGTTAGTCCAGTCTGCATTTTCCTTCGTGGAGTTACCTTCTCACATAATCATTGCAGATAGTATCAAATACTAACTAGCATTTGATCAGATTTGGGGTTAATTGTTTCATCTTGCATATACTGAAAGACCTCAGCTGACTATAATAGTCCATTAATTTATATCAGTTGATTATCTGGCAGTTTCTCTTCTCTGTATTTGCTGTTACTGCCAATAATGTATTTTGGAGTCATAAAAGGCTCTTTTATGGAGGGAGGAGGTGAGACTAAAGCAATCAGTAAAGAGGAAAAAAGACTGCAAAAGCATGATGGCAACCTGTCCTCTCAACCTCAGTCAAATATCTGGCAGTTACAGGAACCTGATTAGCAGTGCTACAAGATAAATGCAGCTGTCCATTCCTGGTCTGCAGTAGGTATTCCATTGTCAGACGACCAGTGTTTTCTATCAAAGTAATTATTTCCTGTAGAAAAAATAAAGTGCTAGCCATGTTTTTCTAACAGCAATTACCCACCTGTAACAAGATGGGCACTTGGAGAATACCATTAAATCACTGAGCTTCTAACTCTGTGGTCATTAGATTTTCCTTTTTCATTTCTATTTGATGTCTTCCTCACTATCTGGTTAATTCTGGCTTCTGATGCTGTGTGGTGGCTGGTGGGCCTGTGGTATAAGGGACAAAGAGAATCCACTGGTGGGACAGTCCCTAGTAGCAAAAGATCCTCCCTAGGTTAGGGTGAGAGAAAAGACTTCTCCCAGGATGCTCTCTTCTGCTATGTTAATCTACCCCAGTTCTGCTTCGTCAGTTGGCCCGTTGGCCTCCTTTCCCCTTGTTACCTTATATGTTCCATGCCCTAGAAGGCTCTCCACTCCTTGTTCCCCCCACAGGCCCTTGCCCCATCGCCACTCCCTCAGAGTTTCCTATTGGCTCCCATTCCCTAGTCCCGCCTGTGTACTGCCCCCGTGCCCTCAGATCATTGGTCCCTTGTGCTCACCCTGCTCCCGTATTTAAACCTGGACCCTCCTGTGTTCTTTCTCTTCGTCCCTGGAGCCCTTCACGCATGTGGCTGCAATAAACCTCTCCCGTGGAACTGCATATAAAGACCCTTCCTGCCTCTTTGTCATCAACCCATTTTCTGGAGCTATCCATGCGTGTGTGTGTGCATGCTGTGTGTGAGCGTGTGGTGGTCCTGCCGAGCAGCTTCACCTTGGAGATGCTTTTAGGAAGGTTGCAGCACCTCACCATCCAGCACCGCCAAGCCGGAGACCGCAACAATGCTGTGTGCTTTTGAGAGTCCTGGAGACAAGGCCTGGGCATTGAAAGGCTGGTTTGTGCAGAAGTGAGAGAACTGGCTCTGTTGCCCGGTGTCAGTGAGCACTGAAATGACAGTGCCCAATCTGTCATAGCCCAGAGAACCGAGCATCAGCGCAGTAGGAAAGAAAACGTTTTCACAGAAACCGAGCTGATCTAAAACTGCATGAATGAGGTTTTAGTCATACATTAAATGTGTTCTATCTGAAAACTTCAGAAACAACAGCTTGCAAATCTAGAAGGCAACATCATGTAGCAAATATGCCACTTATGTTCATTTCCAGGTAAAGGACTATATGTATAATTTATTTAATGTCAACCTTGCAGGCAGCTGGCCACTAGCCATTTAATGCAAAAGGGCTACTGGACCCTTATTTTTCTACCCACTCTTGCAGCTCTCAGTCAAATTAACTAGAGGTGGGAGCAGCCACTGTCCCTAAAAAATCACGTGCCTCTAGTATTTGTCACAGCCATTAAAAATCCACACACTGCATCAAACTGCATGCAAACAGGGCACTTATAATCTTCCCAAAACACAATGGGAATGGGTCCTCAGGGACCCCCCATACACAGTTTGAAGTCCAGAGGAGGCTGGCAAAAGAGATGGGAGCAGGGGATTTCATGGAATTGTGCCTGAGTTATGTCAGAAGTAAATTATTTCAAAATGACAGCATGTGCCAGATTTAGATTCGATATTATGAAGAAATTCTTGATTGTGAGAGTGGTGAGACACTGGAACAGATTTCTCAGAGAAGTTGTGGATGCCCCACCCCTGAAGGTGTTCAAGCCCGAGCTGGATGGAGCTTTGAGTAACCTGGTTTAGTGGAAGGTGTCCCTGCCCATGGGAGGGGGGGTTGGAACTGGATGAACTCTAAGGTCCCTTCCAACCCAAACAATTCTATGATTTTATCATTCTGTGATCCACCTGTGCTTCTTGGCTGCCTGTCTTTCAGGTGTGTGCCAAGGGTCAGTGGCTCAAGGTGTTCAGACCCTGAAACCATGGCATTCCTCAGTGGCAGGTGGGATACTTTGCAGAGATATACATTATTTTCTTTTTACATTATGGAATTCCATACTTCTTTTCTAAGCCAAATTCTGGTCCCATTATGTTTGCCACTATATTTCTTGTGTTAATAAGTATGCACAACAATTACAGAAACGTTAATTAAGAAGTAGTTCAGATTTTCATTTTGTGTGTTAGGGCTCTGAAATTTTTTTTTTGGTGATGCTTCAGTTCTTGAATTTGCTGCAGGAGGCAGCTGTTCATGTACGTAACAAATGGAAAACTCTTTGACACATTAATTGACTGGCATGCCAAGTTCAGTGTATGCATAAACTTTGTAATGAGTTATAATTAAAAAAATAATTAACTAAGGAAAGTAACTATGATTTGATCATCAAAGTTTAGACAGGCAAGCTGACCTAGGGGTGAACAGAAGAGTAATTATTTGAGAACTGTGATGTCACCTGCCCACAACCCTCACATGTTCTGTTAAATTAAGCTTTGCCATTACAGACAGGCTGTTGTCTGGTCTCTTCAAGCTCAAATGATCATATCTCAACTCCTTACTAGGAATAACATTGTGGCCTGGCCCAAAGGAGTTAGATAGTCCAGCTAACCTAAGGCACAAAGGTTCAACCAAGCACCTTGACTTCTTTGGAACTATTTTAAAACACTTATTTCCCTCGTGCCATGCCTCTCCTGTTAGCATATTTGGTGTAAATGCACTGAACAGAGATTTGCTCTGGATCCAAGGTGGCGTCTCTGCCTTGTGCTATACTGCAGCATAGAGATGCCCTGCATGGTGGCTGCTTCAGGATCTCTGCAGGGGCATCAATGACTAGCCCAAGATTACTCCTCTATGAGCAAACAGAGCTCATATTCTCATTGATTGTTTATTCTTATATATGCAACTGTGAATGATTTATGCATTTTTCATATGATAAAAATGTTTGTTTTCAGAATATGAATGTGACTGGTCGTCACATTATATTTGCACTACCAGAAAGCAGCAGAACATTGTGGATGATTCACCCCAGGAAGGTCAGATGAGAACCTCTAACCCTTGCTTCTTAAGAGTAAAGTTCGATGATGGACATAAGAGATTTATATCCTCAGTTTATAATGCTTAACATTTTAATATAAAAAGTTGTGACTTTGGACAGGGAATTTATATTTGAAAATAAAGAAGTATTTACTTCAATTTACATAACGGAAATATACCTCTTTCAGCTGGTAGCTCTGGACTGATGTGTAGCAGTGGGTTTATTGTTCTGCACTGAAATACATCCCATCTCAAAAAATGGCAATGCTTTGCTTACCTGCAGCTTTCTCTCCTGCTTACACTTCTCTTTTATTTTACTTAAAGATACATGACTTTGCTCTCAGAAAGTGATAGAAAATAAAACTGGTGACCACCTGATGCAGTCATTTCCCTGCATGGAGAATAAGAGAGAGAGAAAAGCCAGACTGTGTTTGTATGTTCAGCAGAGAGTAGCAGCAAGTATAACCTTTTTGATAAAACCAAGAATATTCATAGGTTGTTACTGTGTTCCTAAACAATTAGGTCTTCTGAGAAGACACTCCCAGCATTTTCTGGGTAAACAACAAGCACTGAAGTATAACTGAGAAATTAGAAGGTTGAAATTCATATCCAATGACTTGGTACAGCTTTTGTGCTTGCATAGAATTGTTATTTAGGAGTGTCTACCATAGATGTCCAGTTTTTCAGAGCAGTTTTTAAAGCCAATTCTTAAACATGTCCAAAACAGAGAAAAAAACTGATTTGAAAATCAGGAGATAAAATTTCTGTTTTCCTTTAATATGATCAGAGGGAATGTAGGTGTTGTGTTTCCACTATCCACTGAGGCAAAAGAGCCACAGTTCTGGCCTGTGTATCAGGGCAATATCCCAAAAATTGCATCTTTAGCAAGAATTCTGTGGATTCAGTCTGTGTCATCTTGTTCTGTAATAAGCTGCTTTCTAGGAAACTGGAAAACTGCATGAATACCAACATGTAGAAAGCTGTCAAACTGGCCATCCAAATTCAAAAACAGGCTCTTAGTGTCTCAAAGAGGTATTTCTCGCTTCTTTCTCACTATTCCTCACCAGTTTCAAGGCTGACTTACATGTGCATAAAGCTTAAATATTCTGTGATTAGTGCCTGCTGGTCTGAAACACTAGCAGTGAGCCTAGAGAAAAATGCCACCTTGAATCATATTATGTGGTGCCATCCTACAGGTACAGCACATTCCAGGGTGGCACTGAACAGCTCAACACACTCCTGTACTAGCTAAATAAGGAAACAGAGATAACCCATATTTTCATACAAAGTGCCAGTAAGAAAGAGACTGGGAAAGAAAAGAAAATAACTTGGCTCTTTTTCAAGAAATGAGGTCTTTGATTCTCTTTCTGTTTTTATCCTTTTATTTTAAGGTACATACCCCATTCAGTGATTTTTTTTTTCCAGGAGAAAGACTAGTAGACAGGATCAGAGTAAACTGAAGGCAGAAAGATTATCCTCTCATCTATCATGGCAAGAGTCCAGATATGAGTAAACTGCAAGTCCCAATTTGGGCAGTCTACTTGGGTTGGCTGCTGATGCAAGAAATGAAATGGGACTCCTGAGCATAGAAACACCTCTGCTTGAGGTATACCTTTTGCTTACCATGCCAGGGATCTTCTTGCTTATACATATCACTGTTTTTGTGATACCTGGTCACTTGCTCAATTGCTACAGCCTTCTCTCTAGAGAAGACAAATAGTTTAATTCTTGAGAGGCCTTGTGTCTGGTGTCATACTATTTCGGTGGAAATGTAAAGAGAATGAAAATATATAGCAACATGTCATAGAGTAATAGAACCAAAAATAACAAGGGACAGAAGGTTCAGAGTTAAGGATCGAAGAGATGGACACAGATCAGGAAAATTGAATAAAATCAAGTTTAAGAGCTGAAATAATGGAAGGGAAGACATAGTATCTATTCGGGTGAGGAGCCTTTTCTGTAAGAGAAACTCTTCACTTCCATGGGGTTTCAGTGCTGTTTCTGACCTGCAGAGTTATTTTTCACTCTCCTCCTTGTAATTTGAGTATTTAATTTCCATGTTTCAGGAATCCATGTTTCAGCCAGCTGCTTTCAGATATATTGTTCATCATGTCTTCATCACCTGAGCAGATTTTTGTTTATTCTGGAAATTAAATAAAAAGTCCAAGTTTAGCCATGTCCTTGAGGGAAGAAAATGAAGTTTTTTGGATATAATAGTGTGATGTATTTGAGAAAATACTCAAAGAAGAATATGATTTTTTTATCAGTTCATGAAATAACTTGTATTAAGTAGCCTCTTTTTAAACAGAACTGCTTACACAACTCCCCCCCCCCCCCCCCTCCCTGTTTTGTTAATTTTAACTTCCAGTGTATTTGTATGTGTTAGGTTTAAAAAAATGTTTAAAGTGCCTTGGCTGAAATTTTGGTTCACATGTGACATCTGGAACAATGAAAAAATGTTAGAAGTGCCATCAAGACATTACCATTGTGAGGTATTTATTTATATTTCTATCTTTTTCTGCTCTATGGGAGTTACCCTCAGTAGTTCACAGCACACAGCAGAATCTTTCTTTGCTGACTAGTTGTCAAAGGAAGGGAGTTTTCATAAGCAGTAAAATAATGAGATACCTTTGGAAAATACGGCCTTTGAATTGTTCCACTTGCCCATAAAATATAAGAATTCATAAAGCATTTCAGTAAAACAATAGAAAATTATTTTAGTGCTGTTTTTAATTCCTTCTGCTGTGTTGATTTACTCCTGTGAACAAAGCGACCAGAAAGCTTAATAAGTTTGGGCCATCAATAATCTGTATGCCAGCGAAACCCAGATGCTCATTGGAAGAATTTGCAGAAGATGATAAAATCTATAATTTCCTTTATATTCATTGCAGTTTTGTTTATCGAGCAGAAATGTGTCACTTAATTATTCATTCATTCATTCATTGCAGAATCTAAGGAAGATCCTTTGCCTGCTTTAAGTAGTAGGTTCAGAGCTCATTTGAAGTGTCTCTACCTAGGCAACTCCCTCCAGTGATTGCTCAGAGTAAGAGGAAAACTATTAAGATTCTTATGAGAAAAAGTTAAGCCTGTTTTTCTACTTTTAAACAAGAATTCTTAATTTGATTGTTTCTTGTATATATTGCTTAACGTCAGTGAACAGCAGTTTCACTAGTACTAGGTCAGTGAGTTTTTCCTGCCAAGCTATACTGTTGTCTTTAACAAAAATACCTTCAAACACACAGTCTAAAACAACTCTTCTAATCCCTGACACAAGACAGATGAACTTCATTACTCTATGTTTAACTGACATTGGAAATGTTATTAAAAAGCAATGGAAAATATTTTCATCTGACAACTAATATAAACCAGCATAATTTTAACTATTATTTAACTATATATGTAGCTATATTTTAACTATATAGTTGATTTATTGTTGATGTCATAGAAAAGTGTATATTTGTACTTACCCACAGATATATGTGTGCATCACTCTGATCCAGGATGTGAATTGATGGAGAAATTCAATAAGGTATGTGGAGCTTAGCAGAAGGAAAGGAACTCATCAAAGCCTGCGTGTGATCAGTTACCATCATGCAAATTTTATTTTAGCTGTATGCATGCATTAGATGTCATCAAATGTACATGTAAATATGCCCAACTTGGAAGCCTGATATAGTGTAGAATATAAAAACGTAACACAGACTCAATTGCAGCCTCCTATTTCTGGCAGTAGCAGCCTGATCCTAAAAAACCCTTAGGGCCTCAATGTGACAGAAGCTGGTAGTTTATATTTTAAGTATAGATATAAAATACTTTATATTTTTGCATTATGAAAATTTACACAAGAAAGTGAGAGATGGAATCAGTGGATGTCTGTATTAAAGGATTATTCAGGTGGAAAACATGAGGGACTCAGCAAGGTGGACAGAGATTTAAACTGGTCACAATGAATTAAGATGGTAAAAATAGAACTGCAGTAGAGCTGCAAAATTTGGATCTGGTCTTAGACTTCAAACATTGCTAAATTCTGAGTAAGTGTGTTCTGCACACCTAAAGTGGCAGCAAAAGCAGACGCAGCTGCCACCATGCAAATGGCACAATGTGGGACTCTGGAACATTCCAGGAGTTGCAGAGCAGTCGTGTAAGAGTTTATGAGTTGTCCCCATCATGTTTGGGCAACAGCATCCAAAAGATGGCTAAAAGGTCAATTCCTCCTCAGTGTGTGACAGGTGTAGATTTAGTTAGGTGACTGAGGATGCACTCTAGTGATTGAGTCATTCAAATTATGAAATCAGGGTGAGGACAGAAATCTACTTCAGCTGATGCAGAAATATGTCTGTAAACAGATACAGACATATATGTGGATATTGACATCTATGATGGTTGAAGTTTTCCGCATGGATTCTGTTGCACACCTCTTGCTTGAACCTTATTTTCGAAATTATCATAATTACATGTCTTTGCATTAGCAGTGTGGAAATTATCCTGCTTACTTATTTCAAAACATAGGACTTCATGTGGTGTAATATATGCTCTGAGCACATTCCAGTGAATTGTTGGGTCCTAATGGGAGCGACCTGAGAAATTTTCATCTTCAGGCACTAACTGTAATGGCTTGGCAGCCTAAGCTTTGAAGATATCTATAGTTAATGCCATATCCAACTGCTGTTTTTATTCTTTCAAGACATAATGAGTCCCACGTAGTGTATGAAGGTCTTCTCCACCTTGGCATGAGCACCATCTGCTACAGCTGTACTCAGTTTATAAGTAGTTCTGTAGGTTGCTTAAATGGATTTTTATATACTTCAATGTCACAGTTTAAAGGTAAAACCTCTAGTTATTTAGCTCTGAAAGTAATATTTCCAGGTTAGAAAATGCGGTTGAATGAATTTATGTAGTAGAAAGTCTGTATACAAAGAACAGCAACTCCAATCAAGCACAGACATTATGGCAATCAGCCCTGATTACATGCCTCCTCCACCATGGGATTTATGTGGATGTGAGAGCTGTCCTTCTCTTAGATTGTGTCTTCATGCTCGTTTAAGCACAGCAGCTCACATTAACTAAAGGGGGTTAACATGAGCCAGCTTTCTTTTGAAGGGCAATTTGCTTTAGGAAGTTGCATGGTTATCTCCATGCTGTCGTTCTCAGCTGGGCCAGGCTCAGCCTTTAAAGCCTTTTTCCGCGCAAGCTGAGCAGTGCAGCTGCCCCTCAGCACATTCCTCTCATTAGCTGCAGTGTGGGAGCTTTCCTCAGCTTCCCTGCTGCATGGAAAGTTTGGTTACAGGACTTCTTCTCCCCTGGGGACTCGTTGTGCCTTCACATTTTCTAAAAGCATCCATTCCCCAGTGAAGCTGCCTAGGCACTGCAGCAGGTCTGTACTTCCGTTTGTTCCCTGTGTTCTGAAATACATCAGGAAGAGTAGAGAGCTGACCAACATGGGTGGAGAAATATCCTTTGCAGTGTTGCTTGGGCCACAGATCTGTACAATGATTTGATTCATGGAAGAAGACCATGATACATCATCGTCTCATGTCTATTTATGACTATCATTCTCTGGCATGTCCTTTGCCCAGGATTTGTAAAAGATGCTTTAATGGTTTTTCACAGAGTAAAGACCACGATCTGAATATTATTTGCTGTAGTAATTGCATCTTTTCAAAAGAAGAGTCTTTGAAGACTCCCTTTTTTTTGCCTGTCCTTTTCTTTCTGTGGTTATCATTTTAGCTACATTTGTTAATATGAATTTTTTTGGACTTGCATCAAGGATAGTCCCACACATTTCTTTCAGAAAACCTTTCAAAATGTTCCATATCTGCATCACTCATTCTTTTCTAGCAGATAAAGCTGATGAAAAAATCACAGTGTAGACAATGCTTATGTGGCATACAAAACATTAATGATTGACTTTTTAATACCAACTAAGAGCACTGAAAGCCAGCCAATCTGATGATGAAGAATCTCTACATGTGGAGAAAGAAGAAAAATGCATAAATTATAAAATTAAAAGCAAGAAATGAATATGGTACTATGTACAAATATATAAGAATTTAATTGTCATTTCCCCTGAACAAATAATATGGAACAAATAACTATTTTAATATAACCTTTTTAATTTTACAAGTTGGTTATGAGTTGCTTAAAAATATAATTCTTATCCTGTATTTTTCACAAAATATTTTGGT
Organism: Corvus brachyrhynchos; assembly: GCF_000691975.1. Lineage (NCBI taxonomy): Eukaryota > Metazoa > Chordata > Aves > Passeriformes > Corvidae > Corvus > Corvus brachyrhynchos. The sequence continues at coordinate 2,425,234 of NW_008237226.1, read as the reverse complement.
GAATAATTCTATGCAATTTCTTTATAAATAGGTGAAAATAAGTGTTTGATATTATTTCCATTTTGCTTTCCTCTTCTACTCTTTAGGCAGGAGTAGTACCTCCATCATGATGAACTGACTTAGCTTTAATGATTCCAGTTTTCAGTTTCAAAAATTTCCAGATGCCCAAAAAAAGCAATATGTATCTTGCACTGGTGACCTACTTTGAACTCTAAAATGTAGCTCCAGTTGCCATGCAGCCACCTCTTAAACTCAGTGGGGAGAGGTAAGCACCTACCAAGGGCGATTCTAGAGATCCTGAGGGAAGTGGGATGAGCCCATGTTAAGGGCTCTTCACTTTTTGGCGAATACAGAGAGGAGTAGACAGCTAGATTTTACACAGTCCCATTTAGATGGGAAGATCCTTTCATGCTGTACGCAATGAGTTGATTGTGTGTAATTTCCACAATGCAGAGAGCTTTCATTGCAGATCTGTTAACACAGAGTGTCAAGGGAGCACTGAGGTGTATCTATCACACCTACAGGAGGCAAGTGTGGCCTTGGCTTCTGGTCTGGAAAGCTCTAAGCACTGGGTTATGAAGATGGAAGGAACCAGACACAGATACTGGGGCAGTTTTTAGGCCACTATGTAGGCACTATGTGCAGTGCTTGCACAGTAGCTGGGGTGTCCCACAATCAGAGCATGTAAGGCTAAGCCAGTATTTGACTCAATGTTAAGTTTTTCCATAAGTACTGAATACTTATATGCTTAGACCTGAAAACTGTTCAGCAGCTACGTGGTGCATTTACTCCTGGATTTTTGAAGACCAAAGAAATTCTGAGAGAAAGTTAAAACTTTTCTAACAGGAGTTGACAGATAGGACTGTGCTATAACTTTCGTGCAATGCTTTCAGTTTTCCAAGCTGCCAAGGAGGCTTTCTCAGTTTGAATCTGTCTGATCCTGCTGGTCATACTTATATCCACTTTGAATTTCTAAAGCAAATTTCCTGAGAAACTTTTAGGAAAAAATGAAGTTCCACATTAACCCATGTCTTCTAACCTACAGGTCACAAAGTCTTTCAAATGTATTACCTATAGTGGGAATTCTGTTCAAAAATAGATCCTTAGCAATAGTCTTAACTCTTTCTCTGCTTCCAAATGCAGATGAGTGACCTCAGAAAAAAGAACTGCAGAAACATTTACTTGGTAGCTAAACAAGTCTTTGTGTACATTATGAAACACTTGTAGTTATCCATCATTTTTCATCATTATCCAGTGCTATTTGTCCTAGGACTTGACTGGGAGCAGACACGCAAAAAAAATATTTTTGCAAAAGTTACAGCCTATTATGAGTAAAAAACCCCACCAGAAATGTTTGTCTTAATTATATTTACTTCAGTAATTACTCTGCTCTGAGATCTTATTTGAGCTTTCAAGTCTCTTTAGCTTTATTCATCATGAGTCTGACCTTTCCTTGGGTTCTCTGCACCCTTTGGAATTAACATACCCTTTTCTCCAGGTGTCACAAATGTGACATTGCTCTTCAGACTTTGCACATGCTCTTTTATCGTTATTATTTGCACGCAGCCCTTGTGCTCATTTCCTTCCTTCTTCTGTCCCATTTCAGCACCCTCACTAGCCCTGAGCATCTCAGGATCTCTATTGTGAACAGTTGTAGGGTTGGCAAAGTTATTTTCAATTCATAAACTCTCATCATAATCCATAATAAGATTCATTATTAAATGTCGCCCTGACCCACATAATTTCCTATAAAAATCATATAGGAACTGCTTATCAAACATATCATTTAAGAAAAAATCAGGGAACATAGCATTTGAAAATATGTGATCATAGAGCAGAGCTAAGAGAGGGGAACTCATGGTGGGAAAGCTCATTGCTAGGGATTAAACTTGTGTCAGCAGTAGATACCAGTACTGTAATTACATATGATATTAATAAAACCATTAAGTACTTTAAGTCACAGATACCTTTCAAGAAATGGCTAGTAAACTAAAAAGTAGACCAAGGATCATCTCATATTATTGTCAGTGGCTTTTTCCACAGCCAGTTTCTCGAGTGTCTCAGGAAGAGAGAGAGAAACAGTCCGGAACACTCTCCTAGGCACTTGAGGCATTGGTTGCCTGCTAAGGATAAGACAGGAAAAATCCAGTCCTATGAGAAATGGGAACTTGTCCCAGTGCACAGCTAGCAACTAAGCATGTAGTGTTAACTTGGTTATCTATCCCTGGATCAAATTTGGTTATCTACCCCTGGATCTATATGTGTTTATTTGGAACTCAAATGAAGAGGATCAACATTTAAGCAGAACAGACTATTTGCATCTCCACCTTCAAACCCATAGTAGCTGCCCCACCCCTCTGGAGAAAGCAAACTCACTTGACAGTGGAGTGCACTCTCAAGAATACTGGAATCCTGTCAGGGAAATCCTGGTACAAGCAAGGAGCAAGCATTTCTAGTGTTTTGACTTCCTCTGATGCAGATAGGATTTCCAATTCATAACAATGTGTACAGCTGACAGACAAGCATTTCCTCAGCAGCTAAGCATGAGGGACAGGAGAAAAAACTCTCCTGTTTCAAGAACTCTGCAGTATTTCACCTATGAAAATATGCAGCAATTGATTAATGATGTTACCTACTTGTGCATCTTTGATTTACATACAAAATTCTATGCCTTTTGGAACAGGTCCATGTTCTTCTGCTGAGAACCCCAAAGCTGGATGCAAGCACTCCAGGTGGGGGTCTCACCAGAGCAGAGCAGAGCAGAGCAGAGCAGAGGGGCAGAATCCCTCCCTTTCCCTGCTGCCCACACTGCTTTGGATGCAGCTCAGGATGCAGCTGGCTTCCTGGGCTGCAGTACACATGGCTGGTTCATGTCCAGCCTCTCACCTACCACCACCCCTGAGTCCTTCTCCCCACAGGTGCTCTTGATCCATTTTCCTGATGCCCTTTTCAACCTAGAAATGAAACAACACACACTTTTGAGATAATTATAGTATAGGAGGTAATATAAAAGTGGATCTTTATTGAAGGCCTCCAGGTGCAGTTACAGAAAATGTCCACAAAAACCCCAATCCCCACAGGGGTGCATACAGTTTTATAAATTTGGTAAATTAGCATAATTGACAAAAAACCACCAATTAGGAGCACAAGTGGTGATGCAATTCCCCCCCAGGTCAAGCCCCTTCTCTGGAGCCCCCCCCCTTGGTACTAGCTGTACTTTGTTGATGAAAATGTGTCTCAATGAGCTGTTTTCAACCTTAGTAGCCAGGGACAACCAAGATAGGATACGGGCCCAGGATAGGATAGGTTTTGTCTTTCTGCCTAGGGAAAGGGCATGGAAAACGACTAGGAAAACTAGCCACTAATACATTAGGCTACAAATATATGTGTAAAGAATACAGAGAATATATAAAAGAAAAAAAGGTAAAAAACAAAACTGCATCACTCCATTCAGCCTGTACTTGTGCTTGGAATTGCCTCAACCCAGGTGCACAACCTTCACTTGGCCTTGCTGAATTTCCTGCGGTTCGCACAGCTCCACCTCTCAGTTGTTAGGTGTACAAGTTTCTATTAGATGCAACTGCTCGACCTTAAGATGACACACCCACATCCCCAGCAGACACACATAACTAATTTCTAATTTCTAATAAATTCTGTAGGGTTTCCCACTGGGACTGGGAGAAAACAGCCCATAAATTACTTACAAAAGAGATGAAAGCAAATTATAATTCAACCATTTTTGTATAGAACATATTGGTTTACATAGGAATAGTTGGTTTGTGGCTGTCTAAAACTAATTATCTCATTCCATTCTCAATGACTTATTTATTAATGGTGCTGATTTTGCTCATACACAGTTTGGAATACACAAAACAGTTTTATATATAAAATTGATAAATACATTTAATTTATTGATTTGCAAATGAAAAATTTATTTGATCTAAAAATTTTATTGGTTCTTAAGAATGAAATATTGATTTTTGTGAGTAATATAAGATGCAGATGTGCACTTAAGTAGAGGCAGCAGAACTGCTTATACTGCTTGGTGGAAGTCTAACAGGCTTTTCGATCTTATCTTTATTTTGAGGGCTTCATAGCTAGGTCATAAAAAATGAGTTTGGGCTGCATCTTCTTTTAAGACAGTTGTGTATCTACTGCTTGACATCTCAGCTAAGAGTGCTTTTAAACACATTCACAAAACAGATTGGTCGCTGTTAAGCTGTACATGTTTAAAGTAAATACCCATTAATGTAACTGCAGATTTATTTCTGTCTATAATTTCTGCAATTGCAGGTTGGCACCTTCTGTATGTTCTGTTAAAGAAAATAATGTGTTCATTGAAGAATAATAAAAAGTATGTTAATATTACCGCATGCTTTATAGACAAGCAACATGTTGACTTATGGCTCATCCTGATGGTCCTGAAGACCGTGAGAGTGTTTTCATAACCTGAAATGTTAATGAGTTAATTCCCCTTAGCCCTGGGGCAGAGAAGCATTCAAGCACATCCCAACAGTATGCCCCAGTCTCAACACAGCAGCAGTGCGGCTCACTGACTTGCAGATTCCTGTTGTTCCCACACACATTGTGTCTAGTGTTTAGAAAGAGAAAGGTAATGAGCTGCATTCACAGTGATTCTTTATATTTCTGTATAAAATACATATTAAGATGCTTACTTTGCATAATAAGGTTATACACTTCCCACCAGGGTGTATGAAGAATTTTGCTGCCATTATAGTTAGCTTTACCAAGAACAGGAAGGTGTGGACAACTTCATTTATTCACATATTATATCACAGTCAAAGCAAGGTGAGTGAATTGTTTTTGGGGTTTTTTTTCCCCTGCTTGTACCAAGATTTGTTCAGCAACAAACAGGTAGGATCTGATCTCAGCTGGAAGCCTACTAGAGTTAACAGTAATGTCACAGATAATAATTTGCAGGGGATTTCCTTCAGACACACATACCTTTTATATGTTTGTCTAACTCTGAGTTTTGTTTTTATTATGAAACAACTAGAAGAAGAAACACGACTGAATGGAATTATATACACTATGTCAATTATGTCTCTGTGGATTTGCTGTGGTTTCAAGGTTTTATAGAATGCCTGAGTCATGACATGTCACTGCATGGTCGATTAATTTGGTTCCAGAGATTGGCCAAGGTATTTCCAGCTATGCAGATAGGCTGGACAGAAAAGAACCTCTGTCACATCACACCTCAAAAGACAGTTTTATCTACTGGATAAAAAACCCACTTGTTTTTACCTTGCTTCAGTCTTTGTGCTCACCTGGAGATGTGACACTTATGAAACTATCCACTGATGGGTATAAGTACAGCAGCAGTTCTGGGGCCACTGAAGCTGAGTACCTATATGACCAAATCCAAAGCCTTGTGCCAGAAAACAATATAAATGAAACGTAGATGGAAAAGGATGCAATAAAAAAAACTGGAAAAATACCAGGTAATAGGGAAAATGTGGGATAAAGTGGTAATTATCATGAGTATTTGAAGTTTTAAAGAATAATTAAAGAGTGGATAAATGACACATTTGTAGATCCTACTGTTAGATTCTTTACCAAAGGACCTGCTATACAATTATTTGGGGAACCTGACAGGTGAGTTATATGTGTAATTCTAAATAAATTGCTTAGTGCTTAAAAATACCCAGGAGGATGCTGATTCTTTAAAAATACTTGGAAAAACCACATAGATAGAATAATTTTTGTAAGGAATATTTATTTTCAGTTCCATTTAAACAACCCACTTTTGTAACACATACTAAAATCTTTAGGAAACATTCTAAGAAATTTCAGGATTATAACCACAGGAATGAATTAAACGTATTTCAGTTCTGCAGATTAAAATACAGAATATGTTTGCATCATTCTGCATTTTATTAGGTTGCTGCCTTTTGGTATGCTTTACATTAAAAATACATGACTGACACTCTTTATACCAGTAAGCCTTTTTATTGAAAAAAAATATTATTGCATTAAACTACATTCCCAGGGATTCCTTGAATAAGCTAAAAAAAAAGTCGCTTTGCATGTACAATAGTGCAATTCACTTAGCTACTGTATAATATAAAACACTTTATACAGAGAATACAAAACAAAATTACTAGTTTACATATTATATTAGCCAGAGTATTATCCAGTTTTAAATATAAAGTTGACACTTTTAAAATCAATCTGATCAAATGGCATTTTTATGCAAATTTGCACAGCATATATACATATTGAATGTATTTCAGAAGTGCATCAGATGCAAAGAAAAAGCCCCAAACAGCAACAAAAAAATGTATCATGGTGTGACTCAGGAAAATTTTTTATTGGAATTTTAATGCGTGGGTGATCTGTTTCCTTGGAGTATGTATCAAGAATATACAATCAAGGTAAAATAGATTATTAACTTGGTGTTTGTATATCACTGCCATAAGGATACTGTAACTCTTTAAAAAATCTGTTTAAATAAAATCAAAATTGTAGCACGGCTCCATACATCAGGCTCAATAAAGCTTTTAATAATTATAATAATACATATTTAAAGTACATTACTGATGAAAAACAAGTATGGCAGCAATTAGAGAAAATGTATAATTTCAGCTGTGCCAATAGCTTTATTACATTTCTCCAAGAAAATCCCTTCTGTGCGCTAAGAACCGTATTGGACATCGCCTTTGGTAATCAATGATTCATGTTTTTCTCTTGTGCTGTTTCTGTTCTTAATCTCTCTTTTTCTCCCACTTAAAATATCTCAAAATCCTAATTTCCATTTTTCCAAGAATTAAATTTAATCTTCATTGCCAATTTATTAGTCTTACGATGTCGGTATGTACAATGATGCATGGAAATCCTATGATTTCATTTCTTCTAGGATCCCGTTGTGTGGTGCATACATTAAGGGAAACAAATACATCTATTTCCATAAATGATCTATGTAGTAGGATATGGTTATGTTTGATTTGGTCAGGTTTCTTGCCACAGAAATTTCTACAGTATTAACATTGTCTGTAGGAAGTGTGGATACAAAATACGTGTACGCACATTAAAGATGAGATTAGCCCATCATTCCTTCGGTTCCATATTTTTCTTTTGGTGTTACCTGCTTAGGATACAAATGAACTCTTATACTCATTGAGAACAGCTGGGTTTACTTCAATTGAGATGAAACTGGGCCCACAAATTTAAAAGCCTGTGGGGCTGGAAACGCACCTTTTACGCTGGTATTATCCCTGAACTGCTGGTGATGGCCACGCAGCCCAGTCAGCCCCTTCTAGGGCACAGCATGACCTGCTACTTTAGATGTCCAATTCAGAATGTTTCTACAAAGTTATGATTAATGTTTCCAAGTGGTCCACTGAGTGAGTGATCTCCATCCAAGCAACTAATAATTTTTAGAGGTGTTAAGTCACAGTCAGTGAAATATGTTTGATTCTCAGAAAATAAAGTATTGGAAATACAGAAACTATAAGTAAATTCAGATCTTCTTTTGGGAAAAATTTCAGCCAAAATTGAAAGGAAGAATTGTTAAACTGTGGAAATATTTAGTTTTACATCTTTCCCAAATAAAATTTTTGATTTCCTTTTTTCTGAAGCCATAATTTCAATTAAAGAATTTATCTACAACTTAAACGAGAAAAATAAATATAATTTATGTGCTACTTACATACAGATAAGTAACATCAAAATGGCATGAATCCATTTTGTTAAAATGGATTGAAAAAGTTAAGGTGGGAATCAAACCAAAAGATATTTGAGGGTGCTGGTGTCACCAACCTTTTTCAACACCAAAATGTTTTGCTTCAGCATAGTCTCCATAATTTTTTTTTCTTATGGTTTTTATTCAATAGCTAAAACATCATGTATTCAAAGCTACTTTGAAACACAAACTTTGAAAATACAAAACTAGCAGTCGCAACTTGTAAAGAGATTGGGAAAGTTTGGCATATTACCAGTTTATGCTGAAGAAGCTCCAGAAAGACAGAAATTAAAACAATTCCATTTTACTGCAATGGATCAATGTATTTTGATTAAAACTAAGAAAATTGGTTCTGTTGTATTTTAAAGACACAACTTACTTGCAATTATGTTTTTCAGCTTCTTCAGGTAGCTGAATATATTGGAATAAAGTTCCTCCAAAAGTTTTTTAATGTGTTTTATATTGATTCTGAAAGATAAATTTTGTGCACTACATCATTGCAAATGAATTGAAGTTATTTCAAGTGTTTTTAATCCGAACAAACAGGTACTGTCTGTTGGATACTTCATGGTCCAATTTTACTGGGAAGCATGCCTGCAGTTTAACCATAATTATGAACTTTATTTCATGCTAAATATCCTGTGTTCAGTTAGAAACGTTATAAAAATAGGCAAACTATGCCATTCGAAGAGATGCTGAAGCCTTCATGTATTTCCAGATACACAGTTATTACGAACAATTTCAACCACGCGTTACTCTGAAGGTTGGATACATGCATTCAAACATTGTAGATTCAGAATTTCAATTTGCTTGTTGAGAGTTTGAGAAGCCATGCGAGAATCCTGACATATTTGCTTAGATTTAATATACTTTTAAATTCTCAGTACTTGGACAAGTTTTTCTCTGAGGAGAGCCAGTTTTTGAAGAGTTGATCAGAATTTTACTTCTGCATTTTTATGAATATCAGCATGATTTTAGAGGACCAGCCAATTGTTTCTGTTTGTGAAAGGGATGAAAAATATTTACACATTTTTTGGGACAGACTCTTCCACACATCAGAGCTCTGTTTGGTAGGAAAAAGTGTTGCAGTTTTGGCCAAGGACCTCTGAGGTTCAGAGCCAGCACTAGCTGCTCGGCAATTCTGGGCTGCTGTGGCTCACCCTGATATACCCTATGATCCAGCCATACACAGGCAATGCCAAAGAACTCAGCTTCTTGGTGAGCCTTCTTGGATGCTTGGCTCAGAGAGAAAAGTAGCAGCCTGCTTGTGCCAGCACAGAGCTCCCTATGCTAAGGGAATATTTTGTTATGTACCCGTGGCCTGACTGCAGTCCCTTTACACTGTCCAAGCAACATATGCAGGGATGAAATCACTAAAGTATCTTCAAGATGTTGTGATCCTCTTCTTCTAGTGTTAACTCATCACCCCTCCCTCTGAGCCTCCCTAGTTTACTTTGGTCAGGAGACAGCCCCAGGGTCTGGTGATCCCAGATACCTTATTTTCTGCTCAGTCTAAAATACCTTAACCAAACCAGGCACCCTATCATATACACATTCAGAAAACCAAACCTTTGAGATGTGCCAAGATTGCTCAACTTTAAATTGTGCTACTTTAAATCCCTCAGCAGTGCTGATAGTGATCCCATTTTGTCTGGGTGCTGTGGTCCCATTCCTACTGACCATCATAGACTTCAGGCTATTCTTTTAAAACATTCTGTAGAACGACACTGGCCACCCATCCTTCTTGTGATAGTATCACAAAACGCTTTAAAGCAGCTCTTCCTCAGTGATACAAGAATAAAATCAACATTCATATGCCGTCAGCCAGATTGTGGACTTTAAAATATTTGCTGTTGTGCTCTCAGCAAAACAGTAGATTTCCTCTCCGACATGATTGGATGCTGAATGCTTTATTTTCTTTAAATTTTGGGTTGGAGCCATAGTGAAATCATTTGGGCTAGTTTAAGTAACTGGAAACACTGAAAACTTCTTTTGTTGCAGGTAACTGTTGGGTCTGGATGGAACAAGAATAGTGATGGGGCTCTTGTCCTTGGAATAAGGGATGAACTAAGTGATTTGGGTGTATAGCAGAAGGTGTGGCTGTGTTCAGGTGTGGTGCAAACAATGCTGGGATATATGCAGTGTGCGGCAGTGCAGGGAAGGTCAGTGGAGAAGGGTGGAGGGGAGTAGCAGAAACCAAGTGCAATGGGTGTCCTGTCAGCAAAGCAGGGTAGGTGGGAATAAGGGCTGGTGCTAACGGGGAAAGTGATATGGGGGCAAAATGTGCCTGTGAGAGGGGGTGGAGGGGTGCCAGGGAGAGATGGCTGCCATGGGGGTGCACAGAGGCCGAGACAGCAAAGCGTTGCAGCAGCGTGTGGTGGATGGTGGTGACAGTAGCCTGCTGCTGAACAGGGAGGGCAGGAACTGCTGGTGTTGCAGAGAAGGCAGCTGGTCCTGGGGCAGGCAAAACTTTCAGATGTTTTGCCAGAAGTTGTTTCTGCATGTGCTGCTGGGCTTGCAGCTGCAGCAACCTGTATTTGTCTACTTCTTCTGGTGTGAATGTGATAGGCTGCTGTGTTAAAGGAGGGGAGGTGGATTTACTGTACACTTCTAGGTCATTTAATGTGTTACCATACTTCTGCATAGCATTGTCACAAAGAGAGTCTGAACTGCCTTCTGCCCGGTTCAAGTCCATGTTTACATCATGTAGTTCTTCTTTGGTCTCTGTTGAATTAGCAACAGCAGAATATCTATTAGAGGGAAAAGCACCAGGGAAATCATTTGGTACTGGATCACAGCTTTGTATAAAGGGCTGCACTTCACTAATGAAGAGATTGGATTGTTCCTTTATTGCTGTGTTCCTTTTTATGCTTGGGCTCTGATAGCCTGTTTCAATTTGAATTATGTCTTTAAGAGCACAATGATCATAATCAGTTCCAGGTGAAAGAGTAACATTAGTTATGTCTGATGCTTCAGAGCTGTTTTTCTTCACACTGTTTTCCAACAAACTGATTTCATTATGTCCCATATCATTTTTACCCATGCTTAGCACTTTCTCTGGCAAAGGTAACATTGCAATGTCATCTACTGATGATGAAAACTGAAGAGCAAAGTGACTTTGTGAGTCATCCTTTAATTCTACCCCGCTAATGTTTGAAAATTTCTCTGAATCATGCATTTGTTCCTGGGTTTTCTTAGACTGCACTCTTTCTAAAAGTAACTTGGCTGTCATTGACTTTCTTTTTCCACATATGTCTTTTGCCAGGTTTTTGGAAGAGCAGGTGGCAAAGTTTTTGGACTGACTATTCACATTCAGGGAGTTGTAATGTGCAGTTTCAGCTTTTCCTGGTTCAGCATTACAACCTCTCTCAGCATCCTCCTTTGTTTTGTTGTCACAGTAGTCAGTCTCTTTTGAGAAGGATCCTGAACTGCTGCCTCTTGATATTCTGCTGCTAGATGATCTTTCACTGCTTCTTGAATCACTGGTGGAACCACTTTTGGATTTGTGGTAGCTGCTACTCCTACTATGTGCTTTGCCAAAATGCTGATGTCTACTTCTGCTGTGTTTAGATCTGTCTCTGATTCGTAAAACTTTATGTCTTGAACATCTTTGATATTTAATTGTGCCCCTCTGAGTACAGTTTCTAGTTCTGTGAATTCTACTATGACAAAGATAATCCTCGTCTGTGTCATCTGAAGTGAAAATACACTTGTGCTTTCTGTGTTTACATTTGTGCCTTTCATCTGTCTTGCTTTTTCTTTTACAACAACAAAGCAAATGATTTCTGCCGTGATTGTTTGATGTGGGACTTGCGTAGCTCATGTAGCTACTCGTACTGCTAACTGAAGTGTCAGAATAGCTGGAATGTCTGCCACACGAGGACTTTTGAGGAGATGGGAATCTCCAACATCTCGTGTAACTTCCACATCCTTCATTATCTGAATACCTGCTGTTTGAACTGGATTTACAACTACAGAAACTTCCACTAGAGTATTTTCCACTGTCACTTATGTCACTGCTGCAGCTGACCACATCTTGAAGGGATCTGCAGTCATTTTGGTTTTCAGATTTTTCTTCAGGATCAATTAAATGACATTTTGCAGATTTAGATTTTTTAGTCCTAGACATAAAAGCAGAAAAGGAAATGCTTTCGTTTCTAATGTTCTGAGTTTTTCTTTCACAGCTATGGAAATGATGCTTTAAAGGTCTTCTCAGTGTTGTTGTATAAAGACTTTTTTCTGTCACGTAATCCTTTTGTGAGACATCAAAGTAAGCAGGCACTTTGGGTATATTTTCATTCAAATAATCTGCAATGCATTTTTGACCATTTTCATTAATTTCTTTCC
>NW_008237226.1:2393335-2412747 GCF_000691975.1 Corvus brachyrhynchos | reverse complement strand
TCCCTATGTCTGACCCAGCTTTTTGCTTGGACTTTCTTGGGTTTAGGGAGCCTTTCATCTTCTTTGGTTTCAACAACTGATTATCTTGTTCATTTGACATTTGCTTGTGTTTTATTAAACCTGAGGGTTCATTTTCATCCACAGTCTTATTTTTAGAGAGCACTTTACAGCTTTCTTTGTTTGTTTCATGCTGTTTACCATCTCTGTGATTTAAGGAGAGTCTGAAGTCAAAATACAATGGATTACAGCCATATGAAATACAGGGCTCAGTTTTTGTAAACAAAAGTAATTCTGTGGGCCACTGCAGAGCAGTGGTGCCATCTTTGCTCACTACATGGAGGAAAGGCAACCCCTGGGGCTTAACTTCTTTGACCATGGTCTCCTTCAGAAGTGTTTCCATATTTCCATCTGTGGTTTCTGAAGTCTCCAAAGATCTTTCTCTTTTTATCACTCCAGGATCGTCATTAATGTTGCTTAAACAGGTCAGCTCAGGTGCTGGCTGTCGTGGGAGCTCAGATAACTGGTCAGGCAGGTGGGCATTGCTGTGCTTGTAGGTGTTCAGCTGTGTACAAAAATTGCTGGTTTGGCATGAAGATGAAATGGGAGTTTCTAAGAATTGTTCAGATTCATTCAGTTTGTTCTCTTTCTCTGTTTCTCTCAGTGAAGCAGAAAAATTCAAATTTGAAAGCTGTATTTTGACTTTAGAATACAAAGGATTAGCTCTGAATTTTTCTTCTGATTCCCTATCACTACTTTTATCATTTTCCTTTAGCATTTTAGGTTTTGCAGCTACATGACTTGATGCACTGTTATCCAAATCCATTTGGTCTTGTGTAATAGGTGACTCTTTATCCAAACTTGCTTTCAGGTGTTCCTCCAAAAGTGTGGCAGAATGACAGCCCTCAATAGCTTGCTTTTTTTTATGGTTAGGGGGTTCACTACAATCATTTCCTTCTTCAGAGTTCTCACTGAAGACTGACGCTGAGGACTCAAGCTTCAAAGGGACTTTTTTAGAGAATGAAAAAGACACCCCTGCCCTTTGAGAGGTACTGGTGCTATCTGGGAACATTTGTGAGACGTGATTTCCAAGTGCATGGTGTCTTTCAGTAGGGGGATGGTGCCTGCTTATAATAAGTTGTTTTTTCTCTAGTATGCTTTTGGAGAAACCTTGGCCTTCACTTGTGATGGTTCTTTGAGAACTTGCTGTGAACTTGCTGCCCTTGTACAGGAAAATGCCATCTGGTGATTGCTGCTTTTCCAGGACTAATCGGGGGGCTTTCAGCAATGGTCCACTCCCAGTGATGCTTTAGGGTAAAAAAATAAATAAAAAAGAAATCTGTATTAAGTAACCAAGTTATGACAGAGCATGCATTTGACAATGTCTGTCCGGTGAAGGAGGGTATCACTCAAGTTTTTACAAGGGAAAGCTAAGTTTCAACAGGGTAAATGAGCAGCTTATCATCAGTTTGGGCTTCGTTGTGGGCAAGACAGTCTTTACACATAGAAAATTACATGTTTAATGTCAGCACATGCTCTTTTTCAGAGTTGTGCCCATGTACAAGCAGAAAAAATATTGGTTTTACTCCAAATTTATATTTAGGGGAATTTAATCAGTGGTAAGTCTTGGTTTTCTGAAAAGCCACTGCATAGGAAATTGTGCCATGTTCAAAAAGAGATGCTTCCACTTGGAGCATCTGCAAAATCAAACTCTGGAAGAGAAAGAGAAACATTCTGCTTGATTAGGGGGGAATGTGTTTGTTTGAATTTTTTGAGTAGATTCTTATTTTATCTTTAAATTATTCCACAATAAATGACTTTTCAAAATATTCAGAGATATTCATACTAAAGCTGTCAGCAAACACTGGAGGGGAAAAAATCACAACTTCACTGATCTCATTATCAACCATGATTTGACTTACTTTGCCACATTTTCTCTTTCTTTATTTTACTTTCAATCATTACATTATTCCTCTTTTCAAAATATCTCAGATTCTAAATATGATTTAGTTTTCTTATAATTAAAAAAAATGTTTACCTATTCTAGGGCCTTAAAAAAAAGGCAAACCACTGATTTCTTGAAACAGATGATTAACTGAGACTGACATGACTGTTGCCATTTTCCATTAGAGACATGACATGTATAGCCACCATAAAAGTGTTTTTCCAAGATATATTTTAAATACACTTTTCATTAGACTAATTATCTACATTTTCTAGCAATGCAGTATTACAGTACACTATCAGGAAAAAAAATTGGAACCAGATTAAATAAAGATTTTGATAAAAAAATTATAAAATATTTTAATTAAATGTAAATAAATTAAAACTGCTAGATCTGCATATAAGCTATCTATAATTGGCAATCATGTTTTATAAATGCTATAAAAATATATTGATCTTCAGCAATGGGAAAGACAGAAAGACTCCCTGGAGTAGGGTCAACTCATACTATGAGAATATGTGCACATTTCAGAGAATATCTTTGCATTTCCCAGAAATTTGGCATCAGGAGATACAAATGAACCCCTATTCGTGTATCAAGAACAAATAATCTCTTGGAGAAGGCATATAAAGAGATATTTTTCAAAGTCTTCTTGGAATAGCAAAATAAAATTTTTCTGTGCACAAGATTAGCAACAATTTTGTTGTCAAATTGAATTAGTTTATTGTAAGGAACTGTGTTGGAACCTGGGATGGTAACAATTATATGTGTGTATAGAGTTCTGCTTACAAAGGCTGACATTCTGTCTTCCCTGAGCAACTGGGAATGCTACCCCTCTGCCAAAATCACGGCGCTCAGTCTCCCCTGAGCCTATTAGTGATTACAGAGAGGAATAGCAAGCTCTGTCTTTCCACACTCTTTGCAACTCCTGGCTCTTTCTAAAAGCAAACCTGCTCTTTCCCACCCGGTCTCATTCTGGCTTTCCTATTATCACCGACATTATCAGTCTATTTGAGACTACATCTTCAAGTGTGTGGGCATAAAGGAAGCTTCCCACAGGCAGCTACATTTGTTTCAGCAGATTTGTATGAAAATGGAGTCGCAATCATAGAAGTGATATATTAGCACTAAACGGTTATATTTCAGCAGATTGCTCAAAAGCAATTACATAGGCCAAAATGAGTTTGTAATAAACTCAGAATGCTATTATTTCCAGGGTACAGCAGTCTTGAGATGAATTTAAAAGAATGCCAGTTTATTTATCTGATTAACTCATTGTGGTCATAGATTAACATAAACAATTGGTCTGATGGCAATCTATTCTACTGAAGCATTCAGTGTCATTAAACAAAGGAGATTTCTCAAATTTAAAGGTTTATTAGTGCAATCTTTGTTCTCTATCTTGATATTCATCAATAGAGCTAACAGTATTAGACAAACTTAATTCAGTTAATTACTTGTTTTTCATTCAAATAATGATTACCCTACAGAGAAACTGTGAGCATAATAACAGTACCCTAAAAGTAGTAAAAATTATTCACAAAGGCTTTATCCTCTCCCATTAATTTGCAATCAAATGTTAAGACAGTCATACTAATCTTTTCAGGTCAGTTTGGATAAGGTAAAATGGTGATATTATAAAAGCGTCTTCAAAACATTCTATTTAGAAGACATGATAATAACTATCTACAGGAGAGAAAACAACAAACTTAAACATCATGCAATTAAGTCAGGGGTTTTCAATGTATGGTTTGCAGAGCAGGAACATTTGGAGTTGAAGACAGCTGAAAACAGGTTACAGTGCACACAATCTGTACATTACATTGTGGAGGAGTAAAAATATTAATATTTCTTCTGGAAGGGAGGAAAGAGGGCATTAAAATCTCATACAAGTTTTAAAAACTTGCCATTCTGACTGCTTCCGTAATTCTGCAAGCTGGTGGAGTCGCTTGAGTGCTTTTTCCTGTTTCTTCTCATCTTTCCATGACTTTGAAGCCACATTTCGAGCAAATTCCCTTTGTTTTAAATCTTTCAATCTCTGTGTGAAAAGAATATAAACAGAAGGGATTAGAGATCTACACAGCTGTAGTGGTTTGGTTCAAAATATCCATTACTTACTTATTTTCCTTCTGTGAGATAAGAATTAGGAGAAAAACAAAGCAGGCACAAAACTTAAAAGAATATAAAGAAGTTTATTAACAGACCTAAAAGAAAAAAAAAGAGTAAACCTTCAGAACACTTTCCTCCCCGCACCTTTCTCCCTTCTCCCACTGACCACGTAAAAAGACAACCCTTGAGATTTTCAGTCAGTTTACCACCTCTATAATAACCTTTCTTCAGTTCACTTAGGGAGAGGAGTCTCTCTTGCTCATGCTGTGGAGACATCTCCACAAGAAACTGTTCTATCATGGCTTCAATATCACAGCAAGACAGCCGCCCGGGTTGGTTCTCTGCTCGCATGTGAGAGTCCCTTCTCTCAATTTACAGCTTTCCCCACAACTGCTTTCGAGGGTCCAATCTTTAGCTAATGGGGTTCCATTTTAAGGATGAGCTGTTCAGAAGCAAAGGTTCTCTTCATCTATCTCTGGGAGCATCTTCATCTCCAGGAGCAGAGGTCTTCTCCTTCCCTGGGAGCAAGGGTCCCCATCACTTTCATCTCTCTCTGTTCAAGCTACTTCAACATTTGCTTATTTCAGCGCAGGTGCTTTTGCTCACAATTGCAGTTTGAACGCTTCAACCCCCCCATGCTTTCATGAAATTACAGCGGGTACTCTGATGTATCATAGTCCATCACCCACAGCTTTACAACAGAATTTCAGCTCCTAGGTTTGAAGCATCTCCTCTTTCTCCTCTCTTGGGGTTTCAGCCCCTCCCTCTTCACTGACTTTGATGTCTTTATGGTGTTTTCTTCATGTTCCTTCACCTTTCCTCTTCCTCTGACTTGGGAGAGGATTGATGTCTGCAGGCTTCATCTGTTCTGGAAGAATCTTACAGCACTAAAAGGGTTCATCTCACCTGGGCCTTGCAGCTGGAATTCACCTCTCACTCTTGGTCCCATGATCTTTGCTGGGCAGCGGCCTCAGATGAATTTTCGGCCGCACTGGGGGGGAGCCTGGCCACGCCGCGCCGCCTGCACGGAGCAGGGCTGCGGGGCTGCCCGCACTGAGGGGCTGTGGGTGGAACGGGGCCTCATGGCTCCAGGATGGCTGTGTCCCGGCCTGGCCCCTCTGGGCCGCGCGGGCCCACCAGTTACCCGTCCGAAAGCCAGAAGCAAGAGAGCTTTCCTGGGCTTTGTTCGTTCTTAAATGTGGATCACAGAGGCGTGTCAAGCTTCTTAAGTGGCTTAAAAAAGTTGCCAATATTCAAACTAGCCAGTTGATTGTTTCTACTGTGTCTAGAGGAAGCTGTAAGCACCTCTTTGCAAAAAATCACTTCTATGGCTGAAGCCCTCTTTACTGAGAACCCAAACTATGCTAAACCATGACAACAGCAGATACAGCTCCTCTTACTCAATTTAGTCACTTTTCATGAGGTTAGTATGTAAACGGAGAGTGAAAATATACTTAAAATACTATAACAGTGAGAAGAGATTGGAAATGCTACTTTTGCTTACAAAAACAACATGATTTGGCCTCTGCTATTTAGCTGATCTATACCTACATATGAATGACAGCTTTTACTTTTTCTTATGAACACACAAATATTCTGTTGTGTACAAATACAGACATAACACTAGAATCCATTTAATGAGGTCAAAATTCTCCTATTTAATTAATCCTGTTGAAATGTAATCTGCAGGCATATGCTGGAATAAGTCTGAGGTCCTATGTGTAATATATTTTATAGTTCTCTACTTGCACATGTATGCATGTATGTGTGGGGGCTTCTCTGTTGGTTTTGTACCTTTTTAAGGCTGTATTATTTTCTCAAGAGAGAACCACTGTCTGAAATATTTGATCAGGAAACTCTTTTGTAGGTATTTTCACAATTTTTTTATCTCCTCACACATCTATAAATCAGGTAATTTCTGTTGGAGAGAGCAAAATTCTTTGCCTTTATTACATTTTTTTATTGCCTGATTTTGCACTACTGATAACACAAGGAGAGAGAAGGAGAAGATGTAAACCAGAAAATGTCAACAGCATCCTCTGAAAAGACAGTTGTCTCTGAGTTCACTGTACTCTCTAGGAGTCAGCAAGTCATGTCTAACCTTACAATTCCCCATTTCAGATCCATGCTTCCATACTTCATGGCAGAAATGCCTTCCCTCTTCCCCACTCCTCCAGTGCCATGATGTTTGGGGAAAAATGTTTACAAGCTGGGAGGGAGCTCAGTTGTATTCAGTCAGATGCTCAAAATGGAAGCTTTGAGGACCAGAATGGAAACTAAACTGCTGCATTCACTTGCCCCTTGGTCCACCCTGTGCTCATCTGTGTAATTTAGAACTACAGTATCAACACCATGAACTGCTAAATTTTCCATGGAGCAGTTTTTGCAAAGTAGATTTGAAGAAAGGTTTTGATATCCCAGTCATTTTTAAACTGCTGCTCTTCTTTCAATATCTATGCCTACTTGAGTGTCCACCAGCACCTAAAGATCAACATCCCAATCACTGCCATCAACTCATGCTGTTGTTTCACTGTAGCATAGCCAAAAGATCAATATGCATCAGAAGGATAAATTGAAGGCTGACCAAGCATTGTAACAGCAAATATGCCTTTCTGCAGCTCAGGTATGGGGAGCAGTCTAGCCATGGCACAGACCTGTACACTGGCCAACATGCACCTGGTTCTGAGAAACAGGGCTGGAGGCAAAGAGTCCTCAACTTGTAGAAGTCAAAAAAATTATAAATGCATGAGAGAACTGCTTTCTGGAGAGAGGTCTAGCCTTTGCCAATAGATTAAGACAAAGCAAATAGGTGAAAACCACCATCTAAAGAGATGACAACTTCTTTTTTGTCCAGCTAAAATGGAAGAATCCAGTTAGTGGCAATGACATAATATGACAGAAAGGCATGGAAAAACTTGGTGGAAACAGGCCATAAAAGGTCTTTTCCTTCTGTGATTTCTTTCTGTGAAGAGTGCTGGGAAGCTGTAGCGAGCATCTCTCACTGCTGTCACATCAGCTTCCTTCAAGTATGGGATTTTTTAGAAAGTCAGATAACATCAGTGAGAGAAAATTAATACTGGGAGACTGAGAGCAGAAGTTTCTTGTTTGCTCTCAGCCATTTGGACCCCAAGACATATGCCTCCGAGCACTGATCTAGAGACAGGGAGAGCTGGGCTGTTCTCCAATCAGCTGCTCAGGGGGGTTAAGAGCTGGCTGTCAGCCACCCTGATGTTTCAATCTCTATTGGATGAGGATGAGAAAGCCAGAAAGTTGCTCAAGGAACTGGTGCACCACCAACCAGCAAGAAATACCAGGCTGCCTAGTGCCTGATGAAAGTTTAACCATTTCATCAGAACTATCTACAATCTGTCAAATCTGTATGTTTCTCTGTAAAGTTTTTATCAGCTCAAACATCCAGTGCTTCATTGAACTAGATTCTGAAACAGGACAGCTGCAAAGTCGTTTTTAAAGCTCTTAGACTTCAGCTTCTTGGAAAGAAATGGTTGCTCCACCATATGTTTAGCTCTTACCTGTCTCTTTATGTGCCCTCTCTCATTATTCATTTGTTCCTTGCCAGGTCAGTCACATAGCACTCCATTCCCTCAACCTCATTTTCTGCAATTTACAGTAAAATGGATGAATGTGTAAGACAATGTTACTTTTGGTTCAAGAAAGAAGCTTTTCAAATAATCTATTAAAGCCAAAGCTGAAAAAGAAATCAGAGAATCTTCCCAGAACAAATCCAAATGTTCTGTTACTTAGGTAATATTTACAAGAGTGTAGAGATATTTAAGCTGTAAGGATCCTATTCTCCACAAAAAACCATAGGTGGTCTTGAGCCTTATTAACACGTCCAATATGAATAAAGGGCAAAGAAACACATTTGAGAAATGCCCTTTAGGGCAGCTTGCTATGTTTTAGCTGTCACCAAGAGCTGTTCAGCATCACACATAAAGCACTCATGAGGAAAAACAGAAACAGTTTCTACCTGTCAAGGAAACAAAGAACGGTGCGAAACCGAGAACTATGGAGCGCAAAGCAATGCCATTTCACTTCTTTGACAGTTAGAATGATAATCAAAAAAGCAAATGGACCAACACTAAGAATAGGAGTTCTAGCAGTATTTTATGCTCTCTAATGGCATGCAGCATGTGTCAGAAGAGAGAAGAAAAAGAATTGCAGGTAAGCATAGCAGAGAACTCATCAACTGGAGCTGAAATCCAAGAAATCAAAACCATATACAGTCTGAGGAGAGAAAGGGCTCTCCCTGCACATCCCCTCAGCAAAACAAAACAAAGCTGCACTGCCAGAGCTCTAGTTAGGAATCATAATGAAATTTGTCAGCTATTCACTAATAACCTGTGCCAGACTTCTGACAGGCACACAGATATTTTCTGCAGGTGGGGTACAAGAGCATGCAATTGAGCAGGTACCTGAATGACAACCCCAAGCTCAGCAGGTGTGCTTGAAAATTAAAGTTGCTTTACACAGCAATTGCATTTTTCATGTAATTAGGTACTTAACTGGGCATCCAAATACAGGCACATATAATAAAATATGATTTATTTAATAGCTTTCTTGTGTTCTGTCCTTCACCTGCTACAAATATAGTTGTCATGGAGTTATATTTCTTTTTGAGACTCATGTTCTATTCTTTCTATATTTTTTGTACATGTGTGTGTGGACATTTCCATTTCTAAAAGTAACCCACCCCTTTTTTATAAATTCTCACAGAGAGTATTAGAAGACTACAAAATAATATTCATATTCGTGGAAAGATTTACTTGTAGAACCAGGTCTGAGCCCCATTGGCTCTTCCCTCTAAGACTCAGTGAAAAACTGCTGAATCTATGTTTTTTCTCCTGGAACTCTGGTATGAATCACCAGGAGATTTAAATGACTTAATGGAGCTGCATCTTCACTACCTACCTTTTCTAGACCTGAAATAACAGTGGTCAAATACCTGTAATTTAGCAATTTATTCCCATTATTAATGTCTGGGGGTATGTGTTTTGTTCTTTTTTAAATTGTCACTTTATTTGGGCCAGTACTTGCTTTGCACTGACCTATAAGCACCTGAAGAATACTCACTGCTGGCTGCATTTGCAGTACTGAGTTTATTTTCTGTCCAGAGTTATGATCCTGATTTCTATTTTTCCCTAAGCAGGTAAATGCTTATCTGGATTGCTATTCATCTGATCAACTTCAGATGGCCTTCTTCACAACCACTGGAAAGAAATAAGCACTTTAGGGACCTAACCACCTCTTTTTAAAGCAGCTGTCTAAAACAAGAGGGATAAAGTGAAATGTAAAAGTACCTCTTTCTTGTCATCGTGTACAGAGTCTATTAAAGTTGTCTATCTTAGTTATTAAAGGGTGTTCCTCTAAGAAGAAGACACAGCTGACATCCCAGCTCAGGTGCCTTTACACCAATGCACAGATCATGGGCAACAAACTGGAGCAGCTGGAACCCACTGCGCTCCTACAAAGTTAGGACCTAATTGCCATCACTGCAACCCGGTTGGAGGAATCAAGCATTTAGTCAATAGGGCCACCTGAGAAACGGTTCTCTGGGACAAGGGAGTGTAACCAAGCTGGCAAATCTTTAAGCAAGTTTTCCATAGAGCACAAGAGCTCTCAATCCCCTGGTGTAAGAGAAAAGGAGACTGTCTTGGCTGAGTTGAGACCTACTGGTAAAATAAAGAGGCAAGAAGGAAATGCAAAGGTAGTGAAAGCAAGGACAGGTATCCTGGGAAGAGTATAGTGATGCTACTCAGTTGTGTAAGGATCGGTCAGGAAGGCCAAGGTGCAGCTGGAGCTGGTCTTGGCCAAGGACGAAAAGAATAATAGGAAGAGCAGGGATGTCAGCCAGAAAATGAAGGTTAAAGAAAGCAAACTGCCACATAAAGAAAGCAAATGAGTGGTGAACTGGTAACAACAAATGAGGGGAAGGTTGAGCTATTCAACAACTCTTTTGTCTCATTCTTAACTGGCAAGTCTCTCCGTTTGAGGATCATATGAGTATGGTACTGGGAGACAGCATTACTTCTCCTTCCGAGTATTCTGTCAGGGGCTAAGCCATTATATAGATTTAACAGGGGTTCAAAGTGTTAACTGCTTCAGATTCTGGGAAGGAGAACTGTTGTTGCAAATATACTGAGTAGCAAATCCTCTTCTTGTTCACAGTAGTATAACTGCATTGGTGTAAATAGAAGGCATCTTTGAGAAAAAAAAATTCTATGTATTAAGCTAGAAAATGTCATTTAGTATAAATTAATATTTTTTCCCCATTACATTTAGAATATCTTTGTTCTGGAATATCATTCACAACTCAACCTCCAAACTACTCATTATTCCGTAATGCATTCCAGCCCCAGGTAAAAATGTATATACCACATTAGGTATATGTCTTCTGTTATATTAAGAGAGCCTTCTTTAAATTGAAGTCCTTGAACTAATGTGAGTGTTTGAATGCCTGATTTGCTTTAAAGATTTATTTCCACTCAGCAAAAAAGCTCCTTAATTAAGTTCTAACCAAATTCACCATAGAAGGGTTAACTGAGGAAAACAGGAATGTTAATTTCAGTAATTATTCTCTTGCCTGTAACCCTAACATTGGAACCAAACACATTATTTGTAAAATGATTTCACACTGCAAACCATCAAATGAGAATGATAGTCACTAGAGAACATATTTTAACTTCATGTCTAAAGCTTACAGTATTAGCTTGCTAAGTGGAAGTGAGGAAACAACAATGAAGGAATTTGCCCTTTACTATGGTAAATAAAATCCTAAAAATAAATTGGAAAAGCTATTGTATACAGGAATTAACAATGAGCTATTAATCCAAAAGCTAGCTGATAAATTTTCATTTATTTTACCCATAAATAGCCTCAGATCACTTTGAAGTGTGTGCAAGTAATTATTTGTTAGAATATTTTATATTATAGTCAGCTGTAACAGTTTCAATATAGGTAGTGGAAGTGAATGAGAAGACAAAAAGAAAATACCCTGGTCTAATTGGATTAGGGAATGAGATGATAGCAGGAGGGAGGAAGACTCAGTCCTCAGACGTGCCCTAGAGAATCCATCTATCAGTTAATGAGATGCTGATCATGGATCTAACCTGAAGTATAAATTACAGATGGCCCTTTGGAGGGCTTGTTTTTTCCTGTTTAACCAGACCTGCAAATATTCCTGCCAATTAAACTGATTTAATCTATTGCTGGATGAAAGTATCCATTTGTGGATGCTTTCCATTTTAAAAGATCCAATTGTACTTCTCATAAGAATCCCCCAAATAAAGTCAAAACAGATGCATTTGGTGGAGACAGTTTCCATAGGAAAGAGGACAAAACATGCCAGCAACTTTGTGCCAGCAACTCATTCCTGTGGAAGACTGAGCTATTGACCACTCGTTTCTATCAGTTCCAACAAACGTATTGCCATAGGCTCCACCAAGCTGGCTGCATACTGTGTACTTCGATTAGATGTATTTAGTGTCACTTTGGAATACAGAGCAACTTACCCAGAAAAATAACACATTTGAATGATAAAAAACTTGGGGCAGGGTCCATATATTCCCTTCAAGTTCCTATATTACCTTACTTGTCAGGGTGTTGGGCTTTCTTAGATCAAAACGATCATCTCATATATTGTATTTCTTTTTCCTTCTCATTTAAGCAGCTAAAAGAAAAGAAACGGATGTTACAGATCTTGTGCAGACTAGCTCTTTTCAAAACTTTCAGTACTTCTTGTAATCTTGTTTTAAAAGTATTTAAGATTTTCCACGTTTTTAAAGCCTGTTTCACCACTTTGTTTTTATTTGTTCTAACTGTAGCAGGCAGAATACAAAATCACCTACATTTTAGTGAAAAGAGAGAGAGTCTAAATTATCCTAGAATTCTACAGGTGAGTCCAAAACCTGGCCTCAAACTTTCTTCAATGCAGTCAGCATACTTTCAGAGTAACAAAAATGACAGTGGAAATGTCCATACATGGATTTTAAATAGCACTTTTCATAGACAGATCTCCGATTTCTTATGAAACTTCAGCTTTACCCTGATATCATTTTACAAATAAATAAATGAAGGCATAGAGAGATGGAGTGAATTCTGGAAAGAGCAGGGAGGAGGCTGAATCAACATTTACAGGTATATGCTTAATTATCACCTCTAAATCTTTGTACACCCACTGAAAAAAGATGTCAGACACCTGAATTAAACCTAATTTTGATTTAGCTGTATAGTAGGTTGATTATTGATAACTATGGTAATGCTGAGGGAACAACAATAGAGCATAAAGGATTAACCTCTTCCAAATTATTGTACTATGTTTATAGTTTACATAGAGGAAAGTGGACTCAGCCACTGAACAGTAAATCTGAAGTGCTCTACAAGAGAACAAGTCCAAAAAGAGACATTTTAATACGTACTTGAGATAAATGTAACCTTGCTTATAGTTACCAGTCACTGAACCTTAGGTGAAAAGTTACTAACTGGGCAAATCTATGTCAAGGACATAAAAGGGAGTTATAAGCAGAAGCCTCATCAAATATATGAAGGATCATAAAATATTGCTTTTTTTAATAGGATGTAATAGCTATCCATACAAAATATTTTAGGTTGTGGCTTTCTTTCTTTCCCTTTGTATTTTTTTCCCGTGGTGGCACTTTTTTTTTTTTAAAATCAGTCAAAACCAAAATATTCTTTTTCTTGTATTAGCTCAAAGTAGACTGAGCTCTTCTGGAGTAGAATGGTTAAAGGTAACCAGGAATCTAGCAGCAATTCTATTACAAAATGCCTGCTCAGAGTAAAAGAGCTTTAATAAATGACATTTCCTTGCAGTTCTGCTCAATCAGAAAAGACCACAAAGGAATTTTGTAATCATCCAATCAAAACTTTCCATTAACACAAGACAGGGGACATCCAGATAAATTGATGAATTCAAGTTACTTTGACAAGAGCTATTTAATATAATCCATATTAAATTAAATTAATTATATTGTAATTCTTCAACACTTTATGGAAACCTGTATCAGCCACGCTGGTATTTTCCCTGGCAGTAATGTCAGAATGACAGATTTTCTTATTTATCCTTCTTAAATCCTACTATGGCATCATCTAACTTGATGCTTTTTCCTCTAGTGCTCTGAGACCCATTAAAAATCAACATTAATTATTAGGAGAGTTCATGGCCTGAACCAGCTGAGACTGGTTTATCCCTATATTTAGAAAGAGATTTAATATTTATGTCTAGAATATGTCCTTCTTAAGTACTGGTACAGTGGTACTTCACAATCATCCTAAACATCGTGGATGTGACTAAGTCATCTGTCTTTGTCCCAAGTATAGAACAGAAATCTGTATTGAATAGTCCTTTTTATATCACTACTAACAAGTAAATAATTTCAATTTGGACCAGAAGATACTTTATGTTCTCAATATATTTTCAGAAACTTTCTTGCCCTCACGTCTGATGGCTACAGATTTTTCTTTTGCCCTTTTTACTTCCTCCATCACTTCTTTTCCAGTTTGTACACTTGTGATTTATAGTATTTACCATCCATTTTTCCTCTCTCTCTGTTGTTATAAATTTAAGACAGAGAGAATTGACTTTCCTTCTAAATGAGATTAGCTGTTTATAACCTATTTGGTCTTTTTCAGTTCTGGGATTTGGGTTCTTAAGCCATCTGCCAAGTGCTCATTGAAATTTCTTTGTTCTCTCTCATGTCTTTCCATTTGTTTTCCTCCTCCCAGCCCATTTGACAAGCTCATTCACCTTTATGAAGCTAGGTTCCTAACAGAAGTGTATGTTGCAGTTAGTTATTTATACAGATATATGCAAATATTTTATTTGCATTTGCTAAATACAGTTGCTTCTCTTTTTTTATTTCCTGTATGTCTGTGTTGATCATCATAATGCTAATAACATATAGATTAAAGATCAGCTTTAATGCATATGTTATTACTTTTAGAGACCCATAATATAGATGAAATTTATTTGTGCTATTCTTGTCATAAGGGAGGCCCACAGAGGCAGCACATTCAGATGGAAGATCTGTTAATTTTAATTTCTTCATGCATGGGATTGGAGTAGCAGTTTATGTTCCAGTCTCTGGTTTATTTACAGAAAAATATGAACAGATGTTCTTTGTTTTTTTTCTTTTCTTTTTTTTTTTTTTGATAATTGACTCTTGCAAACGCCTGGTTTAGCCTTTGATTATCAGAAACAATCTTCTGAGAACACAGCTCAGCACATTGCACTGATTTTTAAAAAAGTTGTTTTCATTATATTTTTTAGTTTATTTAATTATTTTCCAAATTTGCTTCACCTTATTATTATGTGTTTTCTCCTTTGATGTTAGTGACCTTTCTGCCCTCTACTTGGCTTATCCAGCTCTCCTCCCAGTTAAGCAGAATTTCCTTCTGAAATACCAAATGCAATAAGGTGCTTCCTAAGCAAATTCAGTGTGTCATGCAAAAAGATGACCAAACTGTGAAGACTGAAAAGTGTCCTAATTTTCCAGTTTATAAAGGCAAAGATATTTTGATCCTATCTAGCTCCCTTTTTACTGCCATATGCTTTAAATACTATTTATTTGCAACTTGTGATTTGTATTTGGTCCCCTTTAACTTACTGGTACACAACATGTCACTGAGCTGAAACTTGACACACTTCAACTGAGATGTCATAATTTAAAATTTTTAATAGTATTCTAGAAACTGCTCCCTGAAAAGAGAGTAGAAATGGACATGATGTATGTTTATAACAACAATCCTGTACTACTTTTCTCACCCACTTATAAGTTCTGGAGTTACGGGAGGTGACATTTAATGTTATCCTCTTAGCCATGCTCCCAATGATGTCTGTTTGTATTCACTCTTATATCAAATGATGCTATAAACACACATCTAGTTTTTCATGTAGACATGAGCATGTTTAATATTCTAAAGATGATCTATCACTCACTGTTTCTGAAATGCTTTGTCACTTCTCAAATTCTTTCCTGTCACTTGACACAAAGAACCTTTTAAGCAAGCTTTACAACTCCCTCCCAGGCAATTGTAATTCCTGTAAAATTTGAAGTTGCTCTTTTATTTATACCACACTTTTTTATTCCTGTAATTCATACTTTTCTACACCCCTGCATTTTAATTATTTCTTGCAAAAAAAGAGAAATACCATGAGTATATGTACTGAAAGGGAAAAAGAAGCCTCTTAAAATTCGCATCAACACAGATATAATATGGTGATGGTGGTTTCTCATTCTTTAGACTAGGTGAGTTAAAACAGTACTGGAAACTATTCTGGAGACAAGGAGAAGTAGGGCAGCTGGATTAAATGTTATAATTTTAATTTCTGAAAAAAAAAAATGGATTGTTTTTCCACGTATCATAGGTTTAGGTTTTAGAGAAACCTTTTGCAACAGTAAAAAGAATTATGTAAGAAAAAAATTTGTTCATTTCTCCGAAATAATAACATTTCTGTAACAATTGCTGTATATTTCTGATGCACTCCATGTCTCGATATGTTAGGCTATGACTTGTTGTTTGGCATGTGTACTGTTCCAATTCATTATTATTTTCAAACTGAAAGCCAGAATCTTAATTCTTTTTCCCATTTTTTTTTTAACCAAGCAAATTGACATTACGGTGCACTAAGTTTCAAACTGGGAAGGAAATCAAAATCTGACACAAGCTATTAAGATCCATGATTCTGTCAATGAATTGAATACTCAGACTCAAATTATATAAAAGTAACACAAAACTCAGAAAAGATGGTCATTATGGGCTGATGAGAAGAATTAATGTTGCTTTGAAGTAAAGATGAGATTAATCTGAATAGTCTGGATTCCTTTTGAAAGGTGAAAATTACATTGTAACTTTTAGGTAATATTTTTGTATGCAAATATTGGTACCAATCACAGAATCACAGAATATTCTGAGCTGGATGCTTGGGTCCAAATCCTGACCCTGCACAGGACACCCCAAGTCTCACACCATGTGCCTGAGAGCATTGTCCAAATACTTCTTGAACTCTCAGGCTTGGTGCTGTGACCACTTGCCTGGGGAAATTGTTACTTACAAACTGCATTGGTTTACCCCTAAACATGATATCACTTTACCCTATAGTTTCTTAGTTAATTATGGTTTGATATTCACACAATCCAGGCTAAGACTGGAGATCCAGGGCAGGTTCAGAACACAAGCCATACATTGTTTTTCTTCTGCCAGGTATGATTTAATACCCTGTTGAATACCACAGATCCTAAATGGAAAGTGTAAGCACACATCAATGGATTGTGACTTTTCAACGTAAGAATTTAGGTGTCTGTTGTGAAGGAAGCAGGACTTGGAATCCATCAATATGCTAAGGGCTGAAAACAAGCCAAGAAATGCTAACTATAAGCATAAAGTATGTCACAGGGGTCCACGGGGTGACTGTCAATTCCTCTATACTTACACACTAGTTAAAAGACTAGAATTTCTCCTGTGCCGAAAACTTTGATATCTGGGATTTCTTTATTTTTTAGTCTTAGTGGGAGAATAAAATTTGGAAAATTTATTTAAAAAGTAAAAGTATCAAGTGGCTTGATGTTAACACATCTAAGTAGCAATGCAACATAATGCCTTAAAGTTGCAATTTTTATAATTCCTGTATCTCAAGAATGCAAAAAAAAAAAAAAGTTGGGGTTATGTTATAATTAATACTATGAAAGTATTATTAGATGCCTTACAAGAAATTTTGAAATGTATTTTTCTAAAGTAACACTGCTGAAGCAAAGTGTGTCAATCTTTATGAACCATTTCAAATTGATTGAAACTAAATGATGTCAAATTTCTGTAGTAAATATAGTTTTGATCTTCTCACATTCCTGAGTAATCATTCCACTCTAAAAACATTTCCTGAAAAATTAGTATTTAGGGTTTTTCATTTTGGTTTGGTTTTGGTTTGGTTTTTTTTTCAAGAAATATGTGGTTTTTTACTGTCTCATCACCTGCATTGGTATGTTTGTTTGGTATTCACATGCATGTCACCTACATTTCTCTATTCCCTTGAAATCTAATCTGAGAAGATTAAAGAGCCCTTGTATTTTTAATGGCTTCTGATGAAGTCTAATTATTATAAAATTGTAAAAAATGTGAAATGATAATCCATCTGGGTTACCTCCTTTCTTTTTCCCTTAGAGATCTATTAAAAGATGTTAATTAATGCATTTAACTAAGCAAGGATAATAAATGACTCATCTCACCATTTTTATTGCTGTCTTGGTGATGCACAGATATGTTTCTGTTTTGCTTTTAAATATTTGTTTCCGCTAGGAATGCCCCTTAAAGATGTACAAGACACATTGTAAGGTTCCTTGAATACAAACATAGCTGATTAGCATGACTTAAAGCTCCACAGGAATCAATTGTGCAGATACATTCTTGCATATTAATTACTGCTTGGAAGGTGCAGACATTTAAAAATGAACAGAACTATAATAGATGCAGATTCTAGACAGATGTTTATAGTGCGAGATATACTTTGTGGATGTCAATGGGATTAAAAGAATTATCCTTTTTTCAGGTGAGGGAAAGTTATGAGCAAGTTCAAAACTTATGCAGAAACCAAGAGAAATGTAATTTTTTCTATGAACATTTAATATTTTGCTAGCATAGCTAATTGCTATATTCCCAAAAAACTGATTATGGCACAGGACTGCCTCAGGAAGATAAGTACAGATGTGTCATATCCTGTGGAAAAGGTTCCTTAATCTGTCTGAATAATACCTTATTCTAAAAGTCATTCCACAAATATGAGTTCAAGTACTTGTGAAGACACAGTCATTAAAGCCAATCATATCACTTTGCCTCCCTCACCTCACTGTTTGTAGATACTGTAGAGCCTGATCTTAAAATGACAAATCTACTGATTTAACACAAAACCCCCAACCAACCATGCAAAGTAAGTGGCCTATACTCAATATTATGTAATGTTTGCCAGTCTCCTGAAGCTGGCACAGGAAATAGAATGTATGTCTGCATTCAGTCTTGCCCAGTTCTTGCTAGTTCATCATGAAGAGACAGTTTTGCACGACTGGTAACATTTTGCAGAGGAGCAGGTAGAAAATATGCTGTTTATTCTGCTTCTTCTGCCCTAATATCTGGTATTTAAAAAATGAAAAAGGGCTCTGAATACAGAGATGTTAAAAAGGACAACAGCACCCAATATAATTTATCTTATTTATTAAAAAACACACGCACAACTCCAGCCTGGCTGCCCTAAAGGTTAATAGAGAATAATAATCTAAACATAAATATTTAGGTTCTACATGCCTATCTCATTTAATTAAGTAATATTGTATGTTCTGCATGTATTAGCATTTCAGAACTCAGAAGCAAAGAGGAATATGTTGATTTTGATAAGGCTTTTATGCACTAGGAAAAAGAAGTATGACTGTCTCAAACCCATTTTTTTAATTTGAAAGAAATGTTTCAGAAAACCTTTTGTTTCAATTTTTTTTTGTTTCAGTTATCATTGCCATGTTAAACAGTTGTAACAGAATGTTTCAATTAATTTAGTTTGGGATCTTCTTCTTTGTCTATATTTTAAACAGAAGCAAAGTTTGAAGCAATGGGAAATTATTTGAACCAGAGATGTTGAGTTTCCACCCGATTAACTGCACCTTTTGTCTAAATAGAATTGAAGAAGAATGTATTTCTTCATTCTCTGAGTGAAGAATTATTGTACAAAATTAAAACCTAAATTGATATTTTAAGGTGGAATTTCTTTTTTTTTTTTGTGGTTTGGCATAATCTTTTTGGTTTTGTTTTGGTTTTGTTTTTGTAATCCTTACAATTCCTTGCTTATTTTAATAAACCATCCATTACACTGCATCAACCATTCCTCCTGCTAGGAAAATAACTTTTAAAACTTTGGTAATTAAAAAGTGTACCATCTGAGAAGAACAGAAAGAACAATGACACAGGCATTAATGAAAAGCACTTCCTCTAACTGACATTCTGGTTATTGCTATGTCTTAAATGCCAAAATCTGATAGTACAGTTTTGTAATTCCTTATATAATGAAATGCTTAAGAAATATTCTACAGTCATTGGACCATCATTAACAACTATGAAATTGGATGTCCCATGGGTTTTTTCCCAATTTAAAGAGGGTTAAATTGTTAATTTACATGTTAATTAGCATTCATTCTAAAGAACACCAAATGTAATTCCATAGCATCTAGCATTTAACAATTTAGCTTATCAAGACGTTAAATTCAAAAGAAGCTCTGTATTATTTGCAAGACTTTTTTTTTTTTTTAAAAGGGGTAATGATGAAAAGAAACTCATTTTTTTAAAATACAAT
>NW_008237226.1:2386977-2392875 GCF_000691975.1 Corvus brachyrhynchos | reverse complement strand
TTTTTTTTTTTTTTAAAAGGGCTAATGATGAAAGGAATCTCATTATTCTAAGTAACATGCAATTTAAAAAAGGATGAATGCTGCCAATTTATTTACTTTATCACTGAGTAATAAGAAAGCAGCAAAGCACTGGCAGGGCAGCAGGCTTAACAGCTCTTTATAAAGTTCACTGATCTGCACAGACTGGTAAGTTTAAAATAAAGAATTGTTTCTGGTGACATTTCTTTGGAATGTGTTGCCTCTAGTCGCTCCTAATCACTGGAGTGTGCTCAGTGGTATTTGGTAATGCTGCTTCTGCTGCTGCAGAGCTACTGTGGTACATGCACTTGTTCTGGTGTGCAGCTGAAGCATCTCTGTGTAGCAGACCTATAAATACAAGCCTCCTCTCATAACATTTAAGAAAATATTGCATGATATTATAAAGCAAGCATTCACTTTAAAAAAAATTCAAACTGGCAAAATAAATGTTCTTAGTACAATGAAGCCACAGAATTATCATGTTGTTTATGTCCTGCTATGGGCATATGTTGTACACTATTCCTTTGTTTAAATGCTGATGTCATCCTATTTTGCTTTATGTTACCCTTACTTACATTAGTTTCTGTGATGTGACACAACCTGATTGTCCATTCCCCTGAACTGCCACTTCAGCATTTCAAAACTGCTGGATTGCAGGTGCTCTGAAGCACAGCAGCTGTGATGCAAACATGTTTTTTGAAAGGCAGGATTTCTTTATGTCTAAATAACAGAAAGAAACATTCAGGACAAGAAAATTTTGGTCTTATATTATCTAGCAGTAGTAAAAGATGAAAATGTATGTGAAAACAGCATTATACATTCAATTATTTGCTTTTTTCCAGATTCCAGCCATTTTTTTTATGTTGTGTAAATCCTTTGTATTATTTTCAATACAAAACTGTTTGCCAGTACAATATCTATGGCCCTCTCTTTAACAGAATTAGAGTTGTGAAATGTGGCCTATTCACTCAATTCCTCAGCTCTAAATGCAATAACTTAGACATGGGTGGCTGTAAGTGGCTGACATTAAGTTTCCTACTGTGCTTTATTCTGGTATTTCTCCACATTTATGGATAAGTTCTCCTGGTCCTTTGTCTTGTAACTCCTTCTTCTCCCTTGTCTTCTAATTTCTGAGTGACACTTGCATACCTTTCTGTTCTTGCAGTTTCTGTCCACACCTATTTCCATAATTGCTTCCCAAACCCACTTGTTCTTCTGTTTCCCCCTCATTTCACATCATCCGTTCTTTTGCACGCAGCAGCTTCATCCCTTGCACAAAACTGTTTAAATTCTAAAGTACAATCCATCTTCAGTACTGAGTCAGGGATTTTTCCTCAGTGAAAATAACATGCAACCTCAGATTAAAGATCATTAGAGGGCAGATACATAAAAGTATCAGATTGGGGTGTCCCACCAGTATTGATTCTGAAGCCTTCTCACTTCTTTATTCTTGACTTTGCAAATATTATGTATTTTTACTGTCATTTACTAAGGCTTGTGATCCATAAAGAAAATTTCAGCCCGATACATAAGAGCAATAGAAAGTTTGTTCTTAAAATACAAAGTGTTTGTATATAATTATTCAATTATAAGCATCATAATCAGTTCTGTATCTAACAATCCAGTACCACGGGGTAATATAGTTTGTAATCAAAACTAATTTAGAAACCAAAATGATGAATGAAAGAAGTTCATTCACATGAACAAATCCTGAAAGAGTGAGAAAAACTTTTAATTATGGAAAAGGCAGTGTGCAAAAAGCGTAACTATTCAGCAAGAAATTATCAAAAACTTGCTCTTCAGGAACAGCTACAGTCAGAGTGGAACTAATTTTTGGAAGTATGAACAAGAACGTGCACTAAAAAATCAATGTATGATGAACAGCTAAGAAAGTGTTAAGATATAACAGAAATAAGAGAATGTAATAAATGCCATAGGCATAAGCAGCAACAAGAAAATCACTGGTTTCACAATGAGCAAGAGAACAGTGTGTCTTTAAGGCAAAAATACACCAAAATGATAGGGTAGACTATAGAAATGAATTCTTTGCTTTTAGCTTTGGTGTTCGTATAAAAAGAAACTAGAGTAGATTAGAAATGTAAAGAGTATATTGTTTCCAAGGGAAGAGAAAGATGTGCTTAAAAGAATAGAGCAGAGAAAATTGAATTGTTATATGTATTGTAGAATAATGAATAAATAAAATAACAGTTGAGAATTCCTCAGCATCAATACCCCCAAATACAAAAGAAAAAAAATGTTGCAAAGAAGCAGAAGTGTCTCACAAATTTAATATGGGAAGAGGTGATAATTCTAAATAATTGTATGCTGGAGATAGTTAAATATAAACTGGTAATAAATTTGTCTAAAGTTAGAAATAAGCAGGCATTTCACTGAAATTAAAGAATACTTTGTGGAAAAAAATCTGTGAAACTGTTGACTATATTGAATCATAATATCAATATTCTGATGTATGTGTCAAAAGCATCCAATCTGACTAAAGATATTTATGGTAAATATTCTGGAGATGGAAATATAAAGAAAATAAACATATGAGTATCCTTCATTTTATGCATTCAAATATTTTAATTTATTTTTGGGAAGCTGCTTATAGGCATACCTCTTAGAAAGTTCAAAATTGTTTTCAGGACTGGGCCTAGTTTTAAACCCTCTAAATTGCACACATATAACAATTCATGCATTTGATAGTTGCTTCTGAGCATAGTAATCCATTGGTAGTTAAAGAGGGCAGTAACTACCACATATACAAAATTCCTGTATCATTTCAAGCCACTTATAAACCAGCTGTTTGAGGGAATCTAATATCATGTTACTGCTTCTCTTGCTTGACTCCTTTTCTTTAATCTTACTAAGGATGTGAGAAATGTCAAAGTTTTCTTACAAGTATGCATTTATTTCTTGACAACCATCAAACCAAGGTGATTTTTGTAAGTTACAGGAGTAGAATGCTGGTGACTGCAGACAGCACCTCTTGCTAACTGAGAGCAAGAAATTATGAGATCTTTTACCTTTCAGGTTGTTTCCTGAGCAGGCCACAGGGTACAGACCCCATGTGCAAAACTTGGCCCTAAAAAGCAGGGCCAGTGTCCTGCTTTGAAAGGACCAGCTTTTTAAAGGCCAATATCTGATGCACAGGTACAGGAGCAGGGGCCACAGGGAAGGACCTCAGCCCTGTCCACATGGGAGCGCCAGAGGAATAGGGGGTCCACCTAATTTTCAAAGGGAAAAAGCAGAGACTACACAAGCACACACAGTAGCGAGCCTTCATGCTGGTGTAGTCCTGTCTGTGATTAGTGTGTTCTTACAGCTAAATACACGTTACTTTGTCCATAAGAAGATTTCTTAGTATGTTTGCCTAATTTCCCAGATCCTAAGGTGAAATTCCTCAGATATTGCCAAACTAGTTCTCTTTCCTCCAAATGAAAATTGTTTGAATAATAGAGATTTACTTTAGAGCCAAAAGACGTGACTTACTTTTCCCTCCAATAAACATGGAGATGCTGGAAAAAACACCCTCAAGATGAACTAACAAGATCTCAGCATTTACACTTATTCCTGGAGCTTTCTCTGAGTTAACTTATCAGTGCATTTTCTGGGTGGTAGCAGCAATGCTAGCTAAAATGTAAGCATATTTTCTAGCTTTGATGTTTAACAGGAGCTAAATCTCTGCCTGAATTAGAGCTTAAATCCACAAGCACCATAAAGGCTTAACAGTAAGTGGCAACAGCTGTACACACTAAATCAGACTCTCAAGCCAAAAATATAACCAAATGCTAGTATGCATGGATATAAATACTGAAATACAGGTATGTGCATGTAAAATAGAGTAGAATGAAAGTTCTGTTTGCTTACTTAGTACTGCCTGCTTCAAAGACACTAAAATTTATGTTCTGGGGTGCTTTTTATAGGTTTTTGTTTGTTTGTGGTTTTTTTTGTCTTATGAGAGAATGTGATGCATTTAACTGTATCATTAAATTCTGACAACAAAACTAGAGACTTGCTTTGTCATCAGAAACCCCAAGATGGCAATACAGTCTTGTTTTTCTTTGCTGCTTATTTCTATTATTATTATTATCATCACAATTATTATATTGCAGTACATGGAGCAGATTTGTGATTTTCTCATTTGCTGACATCTGAAAACCTTGCTGATTGCTAAGGATTATGTATACAAAATACTGAAAGCTCCAACTACTTTGATGTTAACTGAATGGATGAACACTGTGCATGACCTGGAGTTATTAAAATATTCCATTTAATAATGTCAATTAAATAGACATCTCTGTTCAAGTTTGGCTTCATTTTAAAGATGCACACAACATGGGTTAAAAGAACTACTCTTATATGTTATTTTCAGCTTAGCCTACTTCCACATATATTACATTTTCAGATAGCAGCCTGTCTTGGTTATCTGTATCCTAATCATTTCTGAATTTATTCACACCAGGACCTTTGTGCTTTTCAGTGTTCAGGTAGCTTCAGCAGAGCCAAGGTACCCCGTTCTGATTCAGTTAACTTCTGCTGCAGAGAATACCGCGAGCAAGCGAGAGCAAGCATCATTCACCTTGATGCTTGAGGAGAGAAACTGCAGATTTATCAAATGGGCTACTCCCTGTGACTGCTGCCCCAGACTTTATAAAGTCATAGAAAAAAACACAAAGAAAAAAGCTGTGATTTCAAGTGGGTTAGCTGATATGTGGTGGGCCAATGAGACATGTATGCACAGGGCTGTATGGTGATGAAAGTTTCTCCAGGAAGTTCACTCACACTCCTGCCCCAGCCTTGTTGAGTATCAGGCTTAACAACAGATAGCTCAGGTAAATCTGGGTGGGAGTGCAAACTTGTAATCAGATACATTTTCTGTGTTCAATTTATCCAGCCCTGCACTAAAATAAATTAATTTCCAATAGCAGGTAATATCAGTGAAAAATTCTTGTAGTGTGTCAGGAAATATGTTGAAAGTAATGCTGACAAGACAACCAAAGGAATAAAAATTGCATAATAGTCAGACAATGTTACTCAAAAATAGATAAATAATATTGGAGCTCTCCAGGGTCATTACAGTGTTAGGATATAATGAAGATGTAGGCATTGATCTTTGATGGTCTGTCAACATTTTATGCATATATATGTACACATACATCATATTTTATAAGTATGAAGGCATGTAGCAAGCAGAGAGAGAGAGAGAGAGAGAAAGTCTGTCTGAGTATACTGCTTTAGAGTAATCTAACACAGAAAGACAGCAGAAAGACCAGTTATGCAAACAAGGCCAGACTGTCATCATAACATTTTTCAGCCTCTGAGGACAGGGAGGGCAGTGGCTGGTATGCCAACTTCTAGGTCCAGGACTCAGCACTTCCTGCTATAATAACTGGTTGAAATCATCTATAAGAAAATGGATCACAAAATTAATTTTATGAAACCACAATATTTGGAGATTAAAGCCATAATTCTCTGAATAAAATCTGCTTCCTCTGGAAGACAAACAAAAGACTTATGATTAAGTACTCAGTGCAATATCCTTGTTTCTGCCTTTCTATCTTCTCTAAACATCATTGCCACTATAATACAAATTGTGAAGTAGTAGCATTTAAGTGGGAAATCACATGGGAGGACTACACTGTATTGTTACTGAGATGCAAAGAGTGTCTTATTTTAATTTACTCTCCATTAGAAGAATGATATTTAGAACATATCCATGCTGATTACTAAAGCTACCCTCAAATTACTGCTGGGAAACAGAAAACCTATCTTCAGAGGAAGAAGCTCTTGTGGTGGCTAATGTCCCTCCCAGAATAAACATTTTGGAACTGAGCTAACTAAACCCAGAGAAAACCATAAATTATTTTTATATATATA
>NW_008237226.1:2386149-2386948 GCF_000691975.1 Corvus brachyrhynchos | reverse complement strand
TTTTTTTTTAAGATTACTCTGAAAAAAGCATGAAGAATAGAGGCTTTTCTGTGACTCACTATAAAAGTCAGAGAAAAGGGTACATCCACACTGTTCCTAGAAGCAAACTAATGCTGTTCCCAGACTTGGCTGACCAGGTAAGAAGTGAGATGGGAGAAGAGACTGAATTACCCTGTCACATCAGGAGGGTAGCTAGCTAATCCTGCACTAACTGAGCTTCTGAACTACATCTGAAAGGGCAGGATGAGGTGAGCTTGCACTGCCAGTTGATATTCTGTATGTGTCGTGCATTTCTGTGCAGACTCTTAGTTTCCAGCACAATGTCTGGCAGCTTTTAAAGGAGGAAATTTATCTGAAAATTAAGAAGGGTTTTATTGCTTAAACAAGCCCTTTTATAACAGACCTGCCAAAGCCTACCCTGCCCAGCAACCCAATCATAGCTGGTGCATGAAGTAGGCTGTTTGATTTAGCATAAACTGCTTTTTGTAGGGGAAGTGTGTGAAGAGAAAAGAGCAGAAATGGCTCAATTTGAGTTCAGATGCATTTCTGATGACTTAAAAAAACAGCTGAAGGGTGAAAAATTCCTTTGTGCAGCAAATGGGGACTTATAGGGATTAGAGTCACATGTTTAGTATCTGGAAAAGCATTTGTTTCGTATTATTATGAATTTTTAATGGATTAATTAATGGAATGGTGATGAGAGAAATTGCTTTTGATTTAATACATAAACACATAACTCTGTTTTGGGAGCGATGGGACAAAAGAGTCCCATAATTACTCATGGGTAACTGACTGGGGT
>NW_008237226.1:2356676-2386136 GCF_000691975.1 Corvus brachyrhynchos | reverse complement strand
GTTCAGCATGATGAGTGGGCAGACCTTAGGCAGCTTTTTAATGAAGTGCTGTGATAGATGCACACAAAAAAATTCCAGGGTGATTTACATCCTCTGTGATATTGCAGAAGACAATAAGATTGCTTTCAGGGAGAGTGAGGACTTTTGCCTTTAGCATTGCTCATTTTATTCAACATTATTATTTCTAATCCTCTATCAGAAATACCTGCAACTTCTAATGATTTCACATCTCCTGACCCCCATGAACCCACAAGTGTGATCACACAGAGGACACAAATTCCCTGGCAACTTGGATGCACGCAATACATGAGAGCTTAAATGCGAGCACTAGCAGAAATACAGGAGAAAAAATACGTCTGTAGAATCTAGTTACACGTGCTTAGCATGTCAGGTCAGCAGGTATGATCTGTCACTTCAGAGGTTCAGAAATGTTCATTCCTGAACTTCACAAACCATTTTCTTTAAATTCTAAAGTGTTTCTATGAATTAATTGCATTTTCCTTCCATATTGCCAACTGAAATATGGATTTTGCTAAAATTGGAGGAAAATTAGGATGCAGGAAATAAGGTTAATAGGCACATATGGATAGGGCAGTGTGCCCTATCCAGAAACAGATGCTTTAAAAAAAAAATAGACCAACTAGGAAATAAGGTTAATAGGCACATATGGATAGGGTATACCTACCACGCACACTGATGCAAAAACAGTGATAAAAATTAGTATTTATTATCTTTTTCCAGGAATCCAACATCTCATTAGGGATTATTTTATATCATGTTCTGCATGCAAGGCAAAATGTATTTCACCCTGAGAAACATTATGAAACATAGATTTTAACTCCAGAAACAGATGCTTTAAAAAAAAAATAGACAAACACTTTTCTGCCCTTGAAACAGCACAACCAGCTTCAAACAGCATGGTCATATGCCTTCTGCATCCAGAAGAGGGACCTGGTTATTTGAGGAAGTGGTCTTTCCCCCACCCGTGGTTTTTAAGTAATTCCACATTTAAATATACCAAATTTAGTGTGGACATTGGTATTAAGCATGTATCTAAAACTACAGATGGAGGTCTTTCAGTCAGAGTAGCTTAAAAGAAATTGTGATGAAGATGAATATTTTCCATTTTACTTTAATGGAAAGGAGCAAGTTAAAGTTGAAAACATCAAGTGATGAATTGTCTTCTACTTGAGTGAATTTAGAAACCTCCCACAATCAATGAGGAAAGAAGAGAGACCACTGTAACATGCAAGACATTTGTCAAGTTTACCTGCTTGTGAGCGTGGTCATAAGAATTGATGTGGTTGTCAAATTCCTGGTGTTTGTGGTACTGCTTGTCACACAGTTCACAGTAGAAGTTCGCCTTCACATCCTCCAGGGCCTTGGCTGCAGCTTTCTCCTTCTCAGCATAGTCCTGCAGAGGCAGAAGCAAAGGGAGACACTTCACCTGAGCTCGTGAACTCCTGCTTCAGCAGCTCTTTTCATCATCCACTGGACAAGCACTGGACAGCTAAAACAGCAGACTCCATCCCAAACATGCTAATGAGGTTTTGGTCTTAAACTGGATTTAATAAGAGAATAGTTTCTTGAGGAATTGTTCTTACTACTCATTGTAGGTTCTGCAGCAAGAAAAGTAGAGAGGAATGGGGTGCAGAGGAAGAGCATCAGGATACTGCCTAGCTCCTGGGCAGGGAAGCCGAGCAGTGAAGAATAAGTAAATTCCCAGTGTTAACTCTCACACCAGCCCTAGATTGCCCCAACATCTGTCCGCTCTTTCAGGTACTATTGCTCACAAGAAATAAACTGGTTTAATCTGATACTATGGCAGATTTTTTTTTGTTTTCTGCTTTCTACCTTCTATGAAATATTCAGTGGGGCCAGGCAGCAGATTGCTATGGCTGGCTGAGATTTCCCTGGAGCAGAGAGCTCTGCAGGAGCCTTTGCCATTCCTCCCTGTCCTTCCCAACATCTGCATGAGGAGACACATCAACCCACCTACCCAAACTGAAAGTAGCTCTTGCCCGCCTGACACAGGCCACAACCACTGAGGAGAGCACTAGCTCATATCTAGGCTCATGCAAACGCAGCTGAGAACAGGGAAAACACAATTAGTTCCTGCTTAGTCACCCTCCATATCTCCCCCGTGACACAAGTGATTGCTATGGAGAATCAAATACTTTCATTTCAATATACAATATTAGGTAAAAAAAGAAAACTTCAAACATAGGACCCAAAAATTTTTGAGCTCAAATTAATGCACTTAAATAAAGGGCCTCATATGCAAAATTGGCAGCAGCCTTTGTCAATCTTATTTCTTTTAAAAGTCCTTCATTATACTGTTATTATTATGGCACTTCCTTAAACATTTTGCATTGAAGTGCAAACTTCTGATGTGGAAAACAAGAACAAAAAAGTTGGTAGAAGCTATTCATTTTATATTCATATTGACAAGCTGATATTTCTTGAGTGTATGTAATATATTGCCAGGGATTGCAGTAATTCATCATTTGCTGTATCGTTTTACTCTCCTAAAGAAATGAGTACTTTCTGCTGCCAGGCTTCCCATGCTGTGCAGTCAGTGTTGTCTGCTGTCCACATGCTTTCACCACTCTTTGCGTGACAGACTCAGAGTACACCAAAGCTAGGACACACTGCACATCTGGGACAGCCTGCTCCTAGCACATCACACTGCCCAGCACTGCTCCAGGGACCAGAGCAGGGTGGAGGCGAGTGTTTGGGTATGGCAAATCAACATGAACATATATTTTGAGCCCCTCAAAGGGGGAGGACTTTCTTAATGAGTGACACAGTTCAAGTCTGAGACTTGGCCAAGCAACCGGATGCTTGGCACGTGTCAGTGTGACACGCTGAACTTTGCACAGCTCTGTGCTGTGAGCCCGTCTGCTTTGCCTTGGTCTTTGCACCCTCAGATTGGTGTGAGTAGGTCTTTTTTGCGCCATAGTTTTAGAGGCTGCCTTTGCTAGTGAGATTAACTTCATCTAAATTTGGCTGTCTAGAAGTTAGGTGTATGGGTAAGACAGCTTCCTTTGTAAGAAACAGAAAAATGCTAGACACTGCCAAATGGTTATTAATCCCATCTATTTCAAAACCCCATTTTAGGATGAGATTAAATTCTCCAGAGTTTCTACCTCTCTCTGACCACTGCAAGGCTCTAAATTACTAACCTGGCCTACATCCTTAATTCTTAGATTGCTGAACTCAAAGATAATAAATTCTATATTGTATTTCTTTAGATTCAGTTCTAAATCTCCCCATGAAACTTGCATGAACTGACCTACTTGAAGACAGTAAGTCAAAGGGGAACGCTGTGCCTGGAATTTTGATTTTACATCTTATAGATGATACAAATGACATGCCAGTCCCTCCCAGAGGGGAAACATCCAAATAAATGTCTTTCCTGCAAGCATATAGCTCAGGTGGGTCAATGAACTGTAGTACACTCAGAAAACAACTAGCCTGAGCTAAGATTTCTCCAGTTGAGAGACCGCTCAGTTATGG
The DNA here is from genome assembly GCF_000691975.1 of Corvus brachyrhynchos. NCBI lineage: Eukaryota > Metazoa > Chordata > Aves > Passeriformes > Corvidae > Corvus > Corvus brachyrhynchos. Next base: position 2,382,617 of record NW_008237226.1, on the reverse strand, counting down.
TAGTTAATACTTGATTGTATCAGGAGAAATATTCTCACAATCAAATAGTTAAATAGCTTTCATTAGTTATTTAAATTTACTGAGCCCATTAAAAAGTGATACTTTTCAGCTTATGCTTCAGACCCATTGTTTTGCTAGCATTAATTATTCACCAGGCCTTTGATATAATTAAAATGCATAAATTAGAATGTGGATGCAATAGTGTTAATTATGCAGAGATGTCTTCCCTGAAAGTCAAGTGTTGGAGGCAACATATTTTTATTCTAAACTGGTAAAAATGTAAGTTTCACACTCACTGGAAGCCAGCCAAAGCATAATTGTTTTGGGGGAGGGGTTGTACTTCTTTTTTTTTTTTCCCCTTGGTCTGAACTGTCAATTAAATGTTTACAACCTGCTCCATCTTTGCTTCTGCTGAAGGAGAAGTCTAATTGTTTGGGGTGAACACACCACCTTACTGTCTGTAAAGCACGACTGAAACTGCTGCTCATGAGCATTCCAAACTGCCAACTTCATCTTTCTCAGCAGAAATTAATACAGTTCCTTTCACATAAAGATGTTTTAAAATAGCAACAAGGCAGCTCCCAGGTGCATCCTAAGATAATCACAACTACCTCCATTGCCTTATTGCTTAATTATGCTTGTCTATCTTGGCAAAAGATGTAACTTCCTGCTTGCTTATCGATCAGATGCAGGGAAATTGAATGCCACATCACATACTTTAGAAAGATCATGCATTTTTCTTTCTCTACAAAGACATAAGAACTTCCTTCACTACTGCAAATTGTGCATAGTCAAATGAATTTTCACATCCAGACTTCTAATATCATCTCACCAGGATTATATAGATGGTCAATTCTGGCATGATAAATGCGATCGCATGAAAGAAAATCTATAGAATTACACCTGTAGAAAACATACGTGATCATGAAGGCCTGATTACACCAGTGTGGACACATGCAAGCAGGAAAGATGCACCAACACATTTTGAACTGAGATCATCCATGGTAACGAATATAAGTGTCACAGTCTCATAAACTTTATTCTGGATCACACCCTCCTCAGTACACATAGCCTGAGTAGACACGTGTATAAGACAATAAAAGTTAGCGGTTCTGTCTTTGAGTCATGGACAGCAGTGGTGTAAGCTGATGTCAGGGGTGGTGCCATCCTTGTAGGTAAGAACTCCTGGAAACGGTGGGTTAACCAACTTCTGTGGTGCTGGATGCAGACAGTGTGGTGTACAAGGATAAACAAGTGCAGAATATGTATCTGAATGCATTTTTTTTCTAGAAGCCTGCAAAATGGTTCTGTATTATAGATTGTATATATATAGATTGTCATCAATTTGACCCACAGAGGCACATAACTGTAATAATTGTTTATATATTGGATTAATTTTTTAAAAAAACTTCTATTGTATGTTAGGCTAGAAGTGCTTTCACTTAGCAGCTACTTTTGCAGTATGCTTCTTATTGTGAAAATGCAATTAATGGTAGCTGACATTTCATTTTCTAATATAGGGAAAATCAATGAAAAATCCCATGTAACTGAGTCTTCTTGAATGTTGCCACTGACATATAGTCAATTAGAAATCATTTATTAAATCCAGAGTCTGTAATAGATATTTAATAGACTGCATGGCCATTAAAGGATGCTGATCTAGACAAAACAATACCACATTTCTTGTCTCAGTAACCGATAGTAAATATATCTGCTATGTTCAAATGGACTAAGGTGAAAAGTAGGTCACTTGATACAATAAAACTTTCAGACACAATTTTCTACAAACCCATAGATTTCTATAAAGATAGTAGAGCCAATGCAGGGTGCTTGTAATAGAACACGAGAAAAATACAGCACCATTAGCCCACTTTTGATTACCTGTTTCTAAACTGGAATGCAAACTTAGTGACAGAACAGCTAACTTATGTTAATGAAGAGCTCAGTAAGTGACAGACTGCTCCCTCTTTGGGGACATAAGTTTGGTAACTTAAATATAATTTTGTGAAGATTAGATATGAATGCAGGTATTAAATACTTATGCAAATACTGTGGGGCTTCTTGGGGGTTCTCAGACTACAAGTTAAAGGAGAAGTAGGACAAATATAAGCACATAAATTAGCTACAGATTACAGTCTACATCTAAGAATTTTGAGCATATTTTCATTAGTGATTTAGATAACAAAATGAATTGTGATTATGTATGAAATCTATGAATGATACTAATTAACAGCACAGGGTACACAAATGCTTTAGGGACCAGGATGAAGATTCAAAATTAATGTAATAGTCTTCAGATATGGTCTTAAATCAGCAAGATAAAATTCAGTAAGATGTGTGTTAAGTGCTGCACTTTGGACAGGGAAATCACATTCGTCAATACGGGATTGTGAATAGCTGAGTAAATGCAAGTGCAAGGAGAAAGGTCCAAGAGTTAGAGTGGAAAAGAAATTAAATGAAACTCAACAATGAAAGTCAAGGCAAATCGCATTCTGACATGTTAATAGTAATGTTATAAGTAAGATGCTGAGGGTAATTTTTCCACTCGATTCAGTATTGGTGAAATGTCAGCTGTAAAATACTATTTGGTACATCTACACTGGCAAATAACTTGGCTTCTAGAATCTGGCCCTCTGTCATTCCCACTCCATGTGTGATAGTTCATTCTCAGGCTTTTTCATTTCATACTTTCCTTTGAGATAAAAATTACTACAGTTCCAGAATAACATTCAGTGCAGGGACCACACTCTACAGGCAGCAAAGATGAGACACTACCAATCTCTCCATTCCCTGCAGAGTCTTATGAAAACCCAAATGACTTTTTCCAAAGAAAGCAACACTTGCATGCCATAAAAGCACATGCAGCACCATGCCACAAAAGAACTACCCCAACAGCGGTTTAATGTAGCCTTTACACTTCTTCATGCAGACTGAAATCAAAACAAACACAATAATTACACCTGACAGTACCAGACAGACTTGAGGAGACTTAGGGCAAGTATGGACATATGGACAGTTTGCCCTGGGGTGTAATGCTTTTTGGGGAAGACCAAAGTGTAGATGTAGCCTTTGAGACAGTTTGCTTCCCACAATTTGGGAAAGGCATAGATGTACTTGAGAGATCTTTGAGCAGAAGAGAGGGATAAGAGGTTTAAAAGTAAGTTACATGGCCAAATTAGGCAAACTAGACCTCAGTCTGTAATTCATATTTTCATTGGATCATTAATGTGAACACTTGTAAATAACATTTTTGAGGAAAATATATAGAATTGCCTGGATTGGTGCAGAACATCTCTGGGTCATCAGGACCTGTGCGTAGATGTGTAGAAACAGCAATTTTAGAACCTTCATTTTGAGTGCTCGTTTACCACATCTTCCTCGTTCACCGGTTTTAGGGATAGCTGCACATAATTTTTATGTCCTTATATATTTTCTTCTGCAGCTAGAGTGAGATAGATTTTAAAAGACCCTTAAAACTCAGCAGGCAGGTGATAGAATGCAGGAAATAATCAAAGTACTTGTGTGCAGTGCGAAACTTGAGTACCACAAAAATGTCCTGATATTAGGATATGTAACTGAACATCAGATTGGTTGAAATTAATGAACTTTTCCCTGAAAACTCTCTTTATTTTTCTTCCCTGGAGAAGACTGTAATCTTACCTAAAGACTTTCCTAGGGAAGTTTAACTGTGGAGATAGAATAAAAAGCAAGTGATTTGTTCAGCTGCAATAGCTGGCAGTACAGAACATTTTCATTTATCTCACATATGTTCTGCCATTCTCCAGCTTGAAAACTCTATGCATAGTTTCTGCCACTGTGAGGACTACAGTGAGGAATTACAGAGTTATCTATTGCAAAGGATTTTTCCTTCAAAGGCAGTAAATGCTGTCATTCTCAGCTGACTCAGAAGGAAACACCTAACTTCTGCAAATAAATACATCTTCATATTTCTCACACTCAGCTGATTACTGCAACATTTTCAATTATATGCACATCCATTTGCTACTAGAATGCTGAGAAGTGCAATGATTTAGCAGGTCCTACATGCCTCTCAGAGTACAAACCTGCTGGAACTAATAGGACATGTAAACCAATTCCTAATTTACAATCAAAATCATCACTGCTGATTGTAACAAACCTTATGGAACAAAATAATTCAAGGAACACAAGTAGATCTATGCAGTTCTTCAGAAAATCTTTTATTTTCTAAGATACATTGTGGCTTCTGGTAACTTTATAAAATAATTGAATTTTGAGATTTTCTATACACATTTTCAACATTATAAATGGAGAATATAACCACTAAAACTCTTTGTTGTGGATGTTGCAGACTGAAGCAAGGGGGCATTTTTCAAACAACCCAGTGTGATTCAACACTTTTCTCCTCATTTTCAGAAACTGGTGGAACTGAGGCAGCTGCTTATATTGGATTTTCTATAAATGGGATCAAGAGTTGACCTGCAAAGGTAATTAGGTGCCTAACAGTAAGATACATACAAAATTGTATGTATTCAGTTTAATTTTTAGAGAAATATATAATTAATCAAATTTGAGAGTTTAGATCATTTTGTATTGCAAAGGGATATATTTAAAAGAAGTATTTGCTGGTTTTCACTGGGATAGAGTTAATTTTCTTCATAGTAGTTTAGTTTTAAACAGGGGTTAAACTACGACAAAGTAATTATCAAACTATAATTTATTGACCTGAGAAAAAACTGCCTGGAATTGCATGCAGTGCAGAAATAAGAGCTCTGGGATAAACAGCCAGCTTAAAGAGGGTATTAAAAATAGAATGGAAATAACATAAATGGAAAGAAAGTTCAATTTGAGAAAATCAAGGGATAAAATGGAGATCAGCGATGAGCAGTGTCCTCACAGGTCCATATTAGGACCAGTGCTGTTCCATATCATCATCAATGGCATAGTGGGATCAAGTGCACCTACAGAAAGTTTGCAGACGACAAGAAGCTGAGTGGTGTGGTTGAAATGCCTGGGCGATGGGATGCCATCCAAAGAGAACTGGAAAAGCTCCACACGTGGATGCATGTGAACCTCATAAGGTTCAACAATGCCAGATGTGAGGTCCTGAACCTGAGTCAGGGCAACTCCCAGTTGTAAAAGAAGGTGATAAAGGATCTGCTTTCATGTATTAACCAATTAGTGAGATGCAGATTAAAAAAAAAATAAATTGAATACAGCAAACACACAATTTCCAAATAGACCAGGAAATATACTCAGTCATAAAGGCCAGAAGATGTATGTAAAGTCTTCGGTATATTTAGGCTGGAATCCATAAGGTTGCTTACCATCAATGGGAAAGACTTACGGACAATTTTCACATTGATGTTGCAGGTGTCATTTTAAGATGAAGCATGATATATTTATGAGAGGGAATATATGAAGCAATTTGGTTGACTAAATTTAATATGAAGATTTAGTAAAATCAAAAATTACACTAAATCTGCTTAATGATTACTGTGTTGCTGCTTTATTTTTATCTCTGAGCCTCATTGTTAATCTATGCCCTATATTAATACTAACATTAGCATTTGATTTATTGCTTTGACAGAATTTCCAAGCATAAAGTCATTAAAGAACAATTTAAAAATATAAGCACTGCCACTAAAGAAAAAAAATAAAAATGTTTGCAATTCGGTATCTAGAGCAACAGCCCTAAGAAGATGAAGAAATATGACTCAAGGACAGCCTGAGAACACAAAGGGCATCAGAACTGTCAAAATTACTGGTGGTAGAGGATGCAACAATTTCTGGGGTAACTGGAAATGGATGATTCTTACAGCTGGGGTTATAGTCTAGGTGTTTAAAAGCAAATTCTAAGAGCTTCATGTGTAAGATTAAAAAGATAAAAAATTATAGAGGATGTCAATATATTTCCAGCTACTCTGCAGATATGGTGATTGGTGCAACTGCTCTAAATATATGCCCTACTAAAGGGTTCACTGAATTTACATGTCAATATGACTGTGGAAAAATGCAGGTGGAATGGAAATGGTTGTTTTCAGTTGGACAGAAGAACTGTTCCTGTTAAGGAGAAGAAGAAAAAAAAACATCATTCCCTTTTTCCTTATAGTCCTGCTTTTCTGCACAAATGCGAGTCCTTCAGCGAATCTGATTGTGACATTTTTGTCTGCCTTCTCTTCAAAGTCAATTCCTCCAATTTGTTCACTGATTCATACTACTTTCTCTCTCCTCCTCTCAGGTGATCACTTCTTTTACTCCTTTGCTGATGATTGAGGTATTATCAATTAATCTGAAGAGTCAGTCCTCCATTTATATCTTACCATTCTTGCTTTTCCACTTGCAATTTTTAGAGTACAATGCATGTTCTAGCACTGCATTTAATGGATTGTGTGATGTATTTCTTTGTCTGTCACTTCTTTTCAGATTAAATGTACTTGACATTTTTTAAGATCTTTGTACATTTTGGCCTAAAGGCTTTTTCTATAGAACACAATGGAATTTAACTTATATGTAGTGTCTTTCATATTTGAGTTAGCTAAAAGCACTTTGCAATAATGATATTGATCATGCAGTAGTTGTGTAGGAAATACAGCATTTGATATGAGCATAATAATAGTTATCTCACAACTCATATATGGCTGCTAGAACCATTTTCTTTAAGTGCCTTTTCCACAAAATACAGGCTAATCCTATCAGATAGCATTTTATAGTCTTTAATACTAATAGCATTAAACATTTAAGTCTCTCTCTTTTAATATTGTTAGACTCTTTCTTTGCAGATACCTCAGTATTAAAACCAGCTCATGTAGACTTATTCAATATCACAAATGATGCAATATGTCTAATATCAGTGGGTTTCTTTGCTTATAGCAACAGAGAATAATTTTTATGATAATATATTAATAAACAATTAGTAAATCCGGATTGGTCAATTTATTTCTTCTATTATGTATATTTGCAATCTACTTCAGAAAACGTCTTGCAGGGTAAACATTAATCATACATTTGAATTATATTTATACCATTCACCTTCTCTTAAAACTCATCCATAAAATACTGCATCATTGTTGCATTGTGTAGCATTTGATGACACGTTTTTAACCAGAAATCAGGGTATTTCTGTGCATTACCTTTTCATGCATTCTTTTTTTTTTTTTAACAGAAGCCCAGAACACGGATTTATGAAAGCTTTGGTTTTTCTCAGCACTTGAGGTTATCCAAGGGAAAAAGAAAGAATTCCAAATTGCTCTATGAAGTCCAAATGGAAAAAGAAGTTTATTTACACATGCACATATCCCTCTTCCTCTGCAGCTCCCTAAATGCATTCACGTGAGTTATAAAATTCTATATACTTTTCTTTGTTAACTCTGCAATTTTATACAAGCTACAGTTCCATGACCTGACCTAAAGCAAAAAAGAATCTTTTCGTTTAGATGAAAGCATATTTGCATTCTGATTGGAAAAAATGCATGGGAGGAAGAGAGAGAGGGAGATAGAAAAGACATGAGTGTGACAGGAAGGAAGGAATTCGGAAGGAAAGAAGGAATTTGGAAGGAAGGAATTCGGAAGGAAGGAAGGAAGGAAGGAAGGAAGGAAGGAAGGAAGGAAGGAAGGAAGGAAGACTTTTTCTACCTCCATTTTAGCCAAGTGCTTATGGCTTGAAACTCACCCTGCAGCACACACGGCAATAAAATTAGTTAATTTTTAAATACAACTGGACACTTAACTTGTAGTTTAATGCCACCATTATGGCAATTTCCAAAGTAAGACTCTCTGCCATCCCATGTTCTTCATCCATGATGCAGGAATAACTGCCTGGTAGCAGCCCAGGTATCCAAGTGCTAAGTGGTTTTCTTCACAGTTTTCATGCTCAGTGTACAACAACTCCAGGGGTACACAACAGAATCTTTACCTCCCATGGTATCCTGCTTGATTTACAGATAATCCTGCATGACTTAGCATCTTTGTTCTCTTGCCTTCTATTTTTTCTGGTCCTTCCTTTCCTTCAGGTTGCAATCCATGGCAGAGACAGAATCCTGGTCCTTCCTGCCAGTTTCTGTGTTTACCAGGCTGTATAATTGGTAGTGATGCTCATTAATCAGCTGTAAGTCTGCAATATTTTTAATTACTTATTCATAGAAAAAGAAAAAATTAGCCAGAATATATCTTTAGAGAAAATTCCTGACCTTCATGAGGTGTGGAGAAACCCCCATGCTCACAATCAGTTGTGACATCTTGTGCCATTTACCAATTTCTCTGTCTGTGCTATGACCCAAGTTAAGGACATGTTGCAAAAGGGCATGAAGAGCTATCAAAAAATGCTGGCCTGAAATGCTCCACCCTATCCTCACATCTTGGTTAAGTGCCTTCCCAGAAGCTGCGTGACAAACCACAGCTGTAGCTGTCTCCACCTCCAGCCCAGGCTCTAGCACAGCTGAGCACGGCTGGACTCAAAGGAAGCTTTGCTACTGATTCTAATGAGACCATAAGATCCAGCTATAACAAGCATAATAAATGGGAAAACAAAACAAACAAAAAGGAAGATACAATTAAATCCAGGGGGATTTACAGAGATTATTCCAATTAATAGAAGGGAGGGTGAGCACATTCTTGCAGAGGCGGATTTGAAAAAAAACAAAAACAAGGTGTGGAAAAGGAAAATGCCTGTTTGTAATCAAAGCTACATTTTTTTTCTGCAGTGGTATGGTATTTTGTGAGTAAAATACTAATATGCTACCAAATTGATAGCAAACATCTATTGTGCTCTTGAATTCATCATATATGATTGTTGGTATTAGGAACAGGACTGTATAATACAACATGCAATTTAAAATAAAATGTCAGTGTCTGGGACACAAAAGATCTTAAACAGATACTTTGTTGAACAAATAGATGATCCATCCTCATCTTCCCTCAAATGAATAAACTATATAACACAGAGCCACAAGTGTTTGGTTGGGAATGTTACTTAGACGTAATGAGCACTTCTAGTGCTGCTGTGGAGACCTGAGGCTTCCTGAGACAACAACTCAAGCAACTGATTGCTGCTTGATGCTGTAAAATGAGGCCTCCTGGGGTGTCCATTAATCCCACGAATTTACTGAACACAGGGCAATGTAGACGTGCTTGATTTCAGAAAAATGAGCCAGGCTGACATCTCTCAACTTGAAAGAATATTTCTGGCTTCACCATCACCTGTTATAAATACAAATGGGCAGTTCTCAGCTCCAGGAGTACCATCATTAAATTTCTTGCCTTACTGTGTCCTATTTCTAAAGAATGAGTCTTAAAGAAATGACTGAATTTATAATCATTAAGGACACTCTGGATTCTTTATCTTTTAACTGTGATTCTGTATTGAATATTTAATGATTTTAATGCAAAATAAGTGAATAGAGGTAGTTCCTAACTTTGATTTTTATAATGTGTTAGTCTAACCATTTGTGTCATGAAACAGTGCACAATCTTATTAGGTAATGGTGCATTTCCTTAATGAATATGAATACAAGTGTGTGAGCTCTCTAACTCTTGATCTAATTAAAATAGATGACTCAATGAATTAATGATGAGACATTTCTTCCAGTATTTAAAACTTACATGTAAACGGTCTGTTCTTAAAAAAAATGCAACAAACAAAAAACATGGTCATAATCTCAGTGGTTTTTCTGGCTTCACTAAAATGATGCTTTGTTACGTAACTGTATGTATGAAAGCAGAAGCAGAGGAACAGCGTTTTCATCTGGACACCTTAGTCATACGGTTTATTTTTTGGTAGTGCTGAAAAGAGCTGGGAGTTGGACTTGACCATCCTTCTGGGCCCTTCAAACCCGAGATATTAGAAGACTTTATGATTCTTTCAGCAACGCAGTCCTCTAGTACATTGAGAATTGACTGAATTTCCCAAGAGGGTCTGGGGACCACACTCAGTGTTTTCTGTAATGTCATGCATGTACCCACAATCAATCTGAATGCAATTAATAAACTATTGGGTAACTCAGACTGAGTTAGAATATGAATGAAAAGTTTAACAAAGAATTAATGTGAATGGGCAGAAAAAAACCCAACAACTGTTCATAGCAAGTATATTAATAAGCCTGGGGGAGTTATTTTATATGGTATATTTCATTACTTCCTTCTGCACAAACTTTACACGGCCACAGTTTCTAAATCTCGTTATTTTGTATCCATTCCATTGACACGTCACTGCTTATATTTTGGTTTAAAGCAACCTATTCTAGTGAATTTCCATTGCTGGTGATTTCGTCTACTGCACTTAACTTTCATCCCTGAACAGCTTTTCTCTACACTGTCAATATACTGTCTGGAAGACACAACAGAAAATTAGCCATTACAAGATTAGATGTATTTAATATGTAGCTGGACTGTTCTGAGCTGGCTCACACTGATACCAACAGCTATCTGATGGGACATGTTCACTAGCACAAGTATTCCCAGCCATCTCCCACACATGTCAGAAAAAACACAAGTGCACTGCAGAAATGTACAGGAAATATTTTTGTCAGGCCTCATTGGCTGTATTTAGAGATAGTCTCCTCCGTTTCTAATATAAGTACTATGCCATGGGAAATTTCTAAAGAAGTTCTGGCTCAATTCATTAGGGCTGTGACTAGTTCATTCAGGAAGTTAAGTCTGTAGTAATTTAAAAGCAATCAGGCCTTCATTTGCATCATGACAGGTGTGACCTGTTTGACATTCATACTTCAAAACGGCAGTTACTGCTAGCCTGAAAATTTTCTTTTTCCCCATTTGTGAGGAACACAGCTCTTAAACGCTGGAGGCTCAGCCATATTCAGTGACCTTTATATAGAAAATTCCAGTTATGAATTCAGTACAAGGTATTTTCATATATTCAAAATATCTATCCTGTTCTAGAAGAATAACTGTGACAAATTTTGCTGGAATTGCTCTATATGTTTGACAGAGAGAAATAAAAAAACAACTATGTCCACATGTGGTCATCTCTGTCTTCATCTCTAAGACAATTTGTCATATGGTTGCATAAACTTATATTTAATATTCGAAACATCATTCTGAAGCTTGACTGTCTTCCACACTGAGTACAGTGTCAGGACTTTGGCTCAGCTTTACAGCACTGGACTTGTACGCACCTTCCTTGAACCTGTAGGGCTGCAGTAGCCATCACAGCAGCCTCTTGTGAGCCCAGTTTAAAACCAGCATGTTGAATGAGATATCATCTGGAAATAACAAGAGAAAAAATGGGCCTTTATGTATCCTTCCTTCAGGGGTTGGGATGCCTTCCTGAAGTCAAATAGCTAAGCAATTCCTTGCAAACTTGGCCTTCATTTCATGTCTTGCCCACTGCATTTTCTGTTCAATTTGGGAACATGGTACTGCATTTATTCATGACCCTTTTCTAATCACCAGGAAGACAGAGGAGTTCAGTACAACACTACACACTTCCAGCACCATGGAGAAAGTGAAAGCAAGCACTGAATGACAGGAGTAAGGTTTGCCTGTAGGTTTGCAATTGTGCCAGAAATAGCACCCCGTGTTCCACCCTTAGCCCAGTGAACTGCATGACTTCATCTGCAAAAATTTTAGTGAGTGAAGATATCTAGAAAGCATGGAAAAATGTGACAAAAAAGATGATTGGAAAATAAAGGAAGAAATGACAAAGCACCAGGAGGAATGTACAAGGGAAAACATAGCCATGGAAGATGTTGGAAAGAAAATCTTCCCACTTCACTTTCACTAGGTGAAAAATCTTCTTTTCACCTAAATGAAAAGAAACCTCAGCATATTGATATACATTCTTCAACCTTCGTCTGTTTAGCATCTGAAGTATAGTATGTATAACTATTTTATAGTTCCATCTTATATATATATTACATACTTCATATTATTACACTATTACAACAGTAGTAAAATAGTGATGTAAATATGCTTTATATAATATCAAATTAATGTTAATTTTACATTATTAGATTTTTTATTATGTTATTAATATTTTAAATTTATATATGATATTACTGTATATAATTTATAAGAACTTGGCATCACTAAATCTAAATAATGCTTCAACATTATACTCTGCCATAAGGAGAAATAGTGTTACTACTGTCCCTGCTACCAATTTGGCTCTCCTAATAACCTGTATTTTCACAAATCACTTCAAGTAAACATATGGTTCTTGCATAGAATTAATATTCTCTTGAAATTTACAGCAGAGTGCAGATTTTAAGGGAATGAGTATTCGAAATTATTTTAAATGTACAAAATTCTTGTTTTCATAATTTCTGATTTCATGGTTAATGCTGAAAAGCAGCTTTTTTCAGTTTGTTTCATTTTTATTGAAGATGCCATAAAAGAGGAGGTTACTTACAATAATGAGAGTTTATGACAAGTTAATCTTTTAACAATAATCACATTTGTCCCTAGTTTCTCTGTTTCAGATTTTAACTCAGTCTAATAATAAATATAATAATTTTGGCTGCTACTCAAGATAAAACATGCAGAGGTCAATGAACTAAAATATTTTCTGCAGTAGATACTTTTAAAAAATTTCTTTTCATAAAACTCACAGTTAAATCCTGACAATCCTTATCACAACTGTTCAAGATGTACTGTTCTAAAACAAGCACTTGCTTGGTTATGCATGCATAATAAACCCTCTTACTGAATTTGCTTCTCCTTAGCACTTCTTCATTTGCAAATGTAATACATGCTTGCAAGCAGAATAGGATAATGAAATTAATGTCATGCTTATATTTTCAATAAACAAAAAAGAAGTCAGCATACAATAAAATAATGGAAAATTAAAGTGACAAAGCAAACAAGATATTTATGCAACAGGCAGAAACCCATCCCATTTCAGGCATAATTTAATTCAGAAATTATACTCCTGCCCAGAAAATTTATCATCTATCAAACAAACAAACAAAAAAATCTGAGTTTTTTTAAACACTAATTCCTCACCAAGACATTTTCTGAAGTTACTTCATTTCTGCTCAGATCTTGTATTTGATAATTAGTTTTATTGTCCTGAAATGCAATGATGTGACACTGGCATCTAATTTTGGAATAAATTCAACCCTGCAGAGAAAACCTACTTATGATTCTCTGCCCCGCCTTGAGCAAAATTTAGGAGCTTGACTAGTGTTCTGCATTGGGTTGAATTCCATTTACAATGAGTGTCAGTGTGTAGATTTAAAAAAAAACCAACTTTGAAGTTACTGGAGGAAAGGCAAAGGCTGCAACTTTAAGTGGAATTTAAGCTTATTTTCCCCTTTGTTTTCAACCAGAAGGGAATTCTGAAATTCTCATGTGCAACAGTGGCTTCCATGCTTGCATTCATCTTGGTTTCATTGAAATAAGGCTTTTTTCTTCTGGTCTCTTCAGTTGTTGGGGGCATTTGGGATTGGCTGGACTCTAGCATTGTAAAAACTGCTCAGGTGCTCTTATCAGATTCTGGAACCTTGTGTTTAAGTAGTGTCACCATTGCTCTGGCATAACACCATCTGTAGTTCAGCCAGGGCACCTCATACAAGAGATTTGAGAATGTGAAGGCAAAATGAAATTAATTGCAGTGCAGGCTTGAGAAACTTAAAATATCTATAAAATATCTATATTTGAGGGTATGGATTTTATTTTTTTTTAATCTATTTATACTAAAAAAAAAAACGAAAAAAAGCCCCAAAAAAACCTCAAAAAAAACCCCAAAAAAACCAAAAAAAACCCCAAAAAAAACCCAAAAAAAACCCCAAAAAACAAAACAAAACAAAACAAACCAGATGTCAAGCAGCGATTCTTCAGGGAATGTGGCTGCTTCTGCCTTAGTATTTTGGATCAGAGCAGTAGCAAGCTTCTGAAGCAAACTCAAAAGCCTTCTCCTCTTCCTGCACATTGGCTTGGTTCAGGAAGCAGCTTTGATGTGTGCAGCTGGCTTTCTTTCAAGAAAAACTGCAGCATAAGAACTGCCCAGGGTACATGCTAAATGTGCCTCAACCACCAATGAAAACATAAAAGTGCAGACCAGTGTCTTATCCTGTAAACCCTTTTGAGCCACATGTGCAGGGGGGACCACTGCTCCTAGTAATCAGCCTAAATCTTGTCCAAAGAAAAGTGTCTGAACAAGGTTGATGTAGGTGCCTCAAAACCAACTGTTTCAATTCACAGATCCACTCCTACTAAATGAAATTACTTGTTCATGTAGGCAAGGCTTGGCTACATGGTAGTCAGAACAGCTTATGATCCCCTTTTGTAACTTCCCCTACCAGATTCTCTACCACATTTGGCCCTGATTCACCTGAACTCAGTAGAGCAGAAAGATTTTGCTACATACCAGTGGGCCATTTGAAAACATACTGTATTGTACAGCTGTTCCTTGGCTGACAGCTGGGTTGTTAGACTCTGTCTCTACCTTTCTGGATTTGTGGGTTTCATGTTAAAAATAGGAACAATAGCTTGCTGAGTTATGTTAATAAAAACTCACTCCATGGCCCACCCATCAACCTGCACTCAGCCTGTCATCAAGCAGATGGGCTCAAACACTGGGGTTGCTCTGTGTAGAAGTGAAGGACAGTCCATTAGCAACCTGTAGCTTTAAAATAGCAGAGAAGAGAATGTGAGCCCCCAAAGTGAATTTTGCCCCTCTTGCACTCAAGAAAGGTGTCATTGCTAACTTACACAATAAGGTCACTGTGTTTAGGGACTGATTTTTCTTTTCCATCAAGGAGACACAAATATAGCTTAGGTTCTATAAAGTGAACATTTTGATAACACTGCAGGCAGGTCAGTTGAAGTGGAACTGGCACAGAAACATTATCAAGCATCATTTCAATAGCTTGTGGCTGTCCTCCAGGGATGCAAATATCATTACAATATAGCAAAGCAGTCTACGAACTGGATTAGCTGAACAGCCGTTATCAGCACTCAGGAAAATAATATCAGTGACTGACTTCACCTGCTTGAGTGGTTTAAATGTCCTGCCTTTCCATACTGATAACAGTTGGCACCACTTACAGACTGAAGAAAGCATGATTTTGTTTGATGTAATTATGGAACCATAGCAGTTTTTGATAGAGAAGAAAAGACATATAGTCTAGGTCATCTTGTCCATCTCCCTGTAGCATGAAAGTTGCCTGGCCACATGCTGGAAGTGTATTAGAATAATACCCGCTTTTCTGCTCCTCTGCAGTTTTTTATTGGATTTATTGGGTGGATTTTCAGATTCAGAGCAGCTGAGTCCCCAATAGCAATGCTATTGGAGTCTTTATATAGGGAAAATACTAAGTAATTTGTTTTGGCATAGAAGGATAAGAAGCCAGATGTTATTTTTAGAAATGCTCGGAAGATTTTCCTCAGGGCTTAATCTCCCCAGAACAGGATGTCTGTCTGGGGAAGGACACTTTGGCTTGGTATGGGCAAGTGCTTTCCTGCAGTCCAAAGCTGGCAACCTGGCTTGGAAGCAGTCAGGAAATTTGTACTGCCAGGTGGATTTTGAAGTGATTCAGTCAGATTTTGAAGTGATTCAATACAAAGATCCATTTAGAGGCAGAATCCTCATTAACCAAATTATGCTTCCTGTCCTCAGTTTGCTTTACAGTGTACAAAGTTAGTATATGCTAGATATGCTGTATGAGAGCATCATTGTATCACAGAATGTTTTGGGTTGAAAGTGACCTTAGAAAACATACTGTTCCGACTCCCTGCTATGGGCAGGCACACCTTCCACTAGACCAGGCTGCTCGAAGCTCCATTCAACCTGCACACTTTCAGGGATAGGCATCTACAACTCCTCAAGACGACCTGTTCCAGTGTCTCCCCACCCTCACTGTAAAGAATTTCTCCCTATTTTCTAATTTAAACCTATCCTTTTTCAGTTTAAAGCCATTGCCTCTTTTCCTACCACTACATGCTTTCTTGTAGCCCCCTTTAGGTACTGGAAGGTGCTATAAAGTGTCCCTGGAGCCTTCTCCAGGATGAACAACCCCAACTCCCTCACTGTCTTCACAGAAGTGGTCAGTGCTCTGATCATCTCTGTGTCCCTCCTCTGGACTCAATCCAACAGTCCATGTCCTTTTCATATACCCTATATACAACATTAACCTATAGTAAACGAGAATTTTTGTTAAGTTTCCCATTCATCCCTGTAATGTTTGCTTGCTTGGAGCAGGGTTGCAGTAGACGTTTTTTTGGTAGTATAAGACTAGTTTTACCCTAGTTATAGGAATGAATTTTCACTAGCTGTAGTTTTGCCCAGGGTGAATTCTGATGTAAATAATGATGTACCACACATACCATGGTGATACAGCACAGACTTGATTTAGTTATAAGAACACCTACCTATTTATAAAACATCTACCAATAAAATGCCATCATCAGCTTTGAATTGTATCCTTAGATTTTTCTGAGGCCACAGAGAGGCATACTACAGTACGTTATCAGTCTGTAGTTGCCTGCTATTTGCACAGCAGTAAGCTTGCATGGTTCCATTAGCTTGCTCAGTTTAGGCACAAAAGATCCAACTACAGACTCAATGCCAGGGCAAGAAAAGCTAGAAAACAGATGCTGACCTCTGGCACCCACGGGACATTTCCACACTCAGTTTTCCATTATCCTGGAGGGTGTTCTCATTACCAGCTCCAAGAAAAGTTTTCCTAAGAGCAGTGACGCAGAGAGCACTGTAAGAATGATTGCTCCCTTGGACTGCCAAAGCAGTACATGCAGCTGAGTAACAGAAGATGACTTTAACAAGGTAGTCATACTGAGCACAAACTTGTGTAGTCACTAGTGCAGGCCTTTGGAAAGGTATTAATTTCATGACTATGACAGCTAAGGACAGGTATCTAAACGTGCACTGTCCAGACTCTCCAATGACAGTGAGTCGAGTACTGGGGTTTAGTTCTGCTGCCCACACACATTCACTGCTACCTGGTATATGCTAGTCCTGCTCTGTCAGAGCATCAGTCTGCTTTAGATCCTCTCTCCCACCTGTGCAGTAGCTTTTAACTTAGATGCTCTCAAGGGTAAGTGCATTTAATATCTTGTTAGCTGAGCGTGGACTGTGAGAAGTCCTGCACTCAGGATCCGCTTCAGAGCAACATGAGCTGCTCTCTAGACTACATGGCCTGTGTAGGCTTAGTGTGAGATTTTTAGTTCCTTTTGAGATTCCTGTGGTATCATTGCATCCACATAGGGTTGTTTGATGCACTGGACTCCACTCAAGACTCACACCTTTCTAGAAGAGCTGCCTGGGAAGCAGATGGAATATCCTTGGGCACTAGAAAATGCTACCAGATGAGGAAGCTCAGGCAGCTGAATCCCGTCAATTGCCCATTTCTAGGGGAGAGATGTTTCTTGATTTTTCCGTCTGGAGATGAATATAATTTGGGAATGTGGATCAGATTACAGCAAAGGGAAAAACTGAAGGACAAGAATCTGGAGACCTTTTCATTTTTTGACTCCCAAACTTTAAAAACTTCAAACCCTCTTCTGTGTTAAGTTGCAGGTGCCTGTATTCCTAGTAAAGCGTGTTAGTAAAAACTTGTTCTTGCACTGTCCTTTTAACTTCTCTGAGTATCCAGTGAATAGAGAAAAAAACCCACAACACCTTTTTTTTTTTTAGGTCATTTATTACTTTGAATTTTCCAGCATCAGTAGAGACCAAGCATCTCTTCCCAGGTAGGATGTCCCTTGACAGCCCTTCTCCCTAAGGACAATGGAACTGTCAACCAAACAATGGGTGAGGGACAACACTTATTCTGCAGCTGGTCCACCACATGTAATTCTCTTTTATATTAGATTAAATAGAGAGTGACCAGTGTGACCCCATCAGTGTTCAAATAGTGTGAAAACCTGATTTTGCTAGATATTTTTCACCAGAAAGTAAGAAAGTCCAGAACCCCTCCTGTTAATACAGGGGGAGTAGGTGCCTGTAATGTGCCATCACTATTACAGTAAAGTAAATGATACTAAAAAGGGACTCTTTAGAAATTTTTGTCTGTAAGGATAAATATGTTTGTGTGGTTGTACTCTAGCCATGGGATTTTTTAGTTGAAAGAAGATAATGGACTTTTAACAAATGATAGCTTTTGCTGATATTTCATGGAGGTGTGTTGGACTGTTCAAGGGATGCCAGAGTTCAGTGTGTGCCATATAATCACACAGCATACCTGCAATTTTTCCCTATGAACACTTGCAAGCAGTGCAGAAATGAAAAGAGTGATTACACTTTGGGCAGGCAATTTTGAGTTACTATGTACAATAGTCTAGATAAAATCAATTTCATAGGCATTACTCCTGAAGAAGTCTACATGGACTGCTGAAGTCTTAGCCACATTGACTGCTCAAAACATTGTCAAATTTCATTTTATAATAATAAGAAAGGAGAGCATCAGTTTGATTTTTAAAAATTCTGTTCTCATTCAGATAGTGTTTAATATTTTGTTCAAATACATTCTAGAACAGTTTCTCTTTTTTCATAAAGACTGACATACAACACAAAAAGAGGAGTCTACTCTTGAAAATGTAAAATGCTGAGAAGATAGATAGATTTAATACTGTAGAGATTATTACTAGACATGCTATCTCTAGTGTTCTTCAACTTTATGTAACTGTGTTCTGAAAAAAAATAACCTTTCCTTCCTAGAACCTCTGCCCAAAAGCAAATGTTCTGTTCCATGGAGTCAAAAACAGTCTGAGAAGCTGAAGATTTCTTCATCCCATGCTTCAATAGGGGTATATATTCAGAATTCAGGCTTGCAAACTGTGAAGTAACACTGACTTCAGCATCTCCAAAATTGGTTCTCCAAAAGGCTTTAAACACTGAAGAATCTTTTGTCTGAACCTTTCTGTGGTCTATGGCAAACACAGTTCTAACTAATAATTCATTACTGGGCCTGCCTCATTTTTCATATCTTCAGAAATACTACATATGCACATTGGTAGAACATTAAAAAGATTATGTAAAACACCACAAATTAATACCAAGAGGCAAGAACAAAATCTGAATGCAAGAAGTTCTACTGGGAACAAAAAAAGGGTAAATGCCACATCTTGGGGAAAAAAAGTGCAGTTAGAAAACAGAGGGTAATACAATCATAAAATAGCTAGAGATCTGCTAAATCTGGAGAGAATACCAATAATCTAATTTTAAAAAGGGAGTGACTGAAATGTACTGAAAGGACCTAAGAAATGGACTGTTACTGACCCCGTCATTTCATTAAACTTCTGAATATTTTCATGCTTTTTAATGTAATCCTTTGTGATCCTGGGACTTTCAAGCATTTTTTCTACGTTTCTAATGAGGTTTCATTTTTCCTTCCAGATGATTCCAAGACAGGAATATTCTGCCACTACATGATGACTGGGGCAGTTCTTCTTCAGATGCTTCTTATGAGCATTTCCTTACTGTTGGGTTCTAATTTTTATACTTTCAGAACTCTCTTTAGTCAAACTGGGCAAACAACGTTGTGTAAGTGTATTTTCAACAACAGACTGCAAAACTGGCATGAAGGTAGGGAGAGCCCTTTAAAGAACCCGTTTCACTTTCTGGTTCATAAATCCAGCAAAGTAGACCTAATTGGATAAACACGTGAGGATAATTTATCTAGACTGCTCACAGTGTGTTCCCTATCTCCCTTACATCACTGGATTGAGCTTTACACTGGTGGGAGTTAGAGGGAGAAAGACTCACTGGTCTTGCTGATAAAAGGCTCTTGTACTTATAGAACTGTACTTGCTACTGCATAATTACATGAAGATCATTTTAATATAAAGATTGCAATCAAAAATCCACATTTTAGAACACAAGAAGTTCCAACCAAAAAAAAAAAAAACCCACTAGCAATATCTATTCAGTTGCATGGGATTTGGTCTCAGAGTTACTACAAATGTTTCCAACACTGTCTTTGTCTGCTTCACTGCTTATGATGAGGAGAAAGAAGGACAGATGAGAATGGAAAATGGAGAGACAGGATCAATAAACTGAATGCTTCCAAGTTGCTATATTTTTCAAAATAAGACTACCCATTCTTCACACCAGCTAATTTCTGTTGGTTTTAGTATAAAACACATGATAACATGAAGTGATTGCTATTGTTTCTTTCTCTAGTACCTTAGAAAATACTGAAAGTGCTTGGATCAGTCCATACACATACAAGTACTTGTCTCCTCATATAGATTAGACAGGGTTTGAGGTGATAAAATTAAAAAAATCTTACAGCATTTTGTAATTCCATCTTCTTTTTCTCTTCAGCAAAATTTGCCTTTTAAAAAATACATTGCCAAAGCACATTTTTTCCTGTCTGTTCCACAATGCTCAGCAAACTGACAAGGCACATGTCTGAACTTTGATGAATGACCAAGCACAAGACCTTTAAGTATAAAATACTTTCCAAAGCCAAAATGTGACCTACAACAGTGCTCCATGCAGCAGGTGCCAGCATGCCAGAGGAAACAGCTCTTAATACATCCTGAGTGGGCGTGCACACATTCAGAGTGGTCCTATCACGCTTCTAATGCATTTGTGTCCCGTACATCTTGTGGGCTGCAAAAAGTGAGCCCTATTTTAGCATTTTTCTCTATCATCAAGAAAATATCAAGCCTACTGTAATGCTCCGCTGCTTTACACACATAAGAAATGCAATTTATAGTTCATTAGAAGTTTTTGGAGATTTAAGGAACCTCAGGTCTGAGTCAATACTAGAAAAATTCTCATTAATAAACATCACTTCTTCATTAGCACTTCTAGTCTGCTCTGGGTGCACATCAAACACATCAATAGAATCAAAATGGCACAGTGGGAGTTCCTATATGGGAAAACATTGGACAATGCTGTATGGCTGCTGCTGTGTAAGTACAAAGTCAAACCAGCAGCAGTGCAAAGTCTTTTTCCAGTCAGTTAAAAGATATAAAGCACATGGCTGTGCTCCAAAATGGATGAAGCCTAATGATGATATGGTCATGTTGGCTCTTTGAATCTTTTTGTTTTTACCAGTTCAATACTGACCCATTCAGGTGCCACTGCTGTACCCAATACAGAAAATTATATAGATCTCTGTACCTTCACAGCCAAATCTTGTTCAAGTATCTACCAGCAGCAAAAAATGCTGCCATAGAAACCATGTTTTCTGCTGCCTTAGCAATCTGCCATATTAATATTACAAAGAATTTTCAGAAGTGTATATTTTTGCCACAGTGTGTGTTTATAATTAGATGAATGTTAAGAACTGCGTATGAAGGCAATGATGTCAAATCAATAAATGATACTAAATGGCAAGTAAGATGTTGATCTATATGACTATATACTCAAATTGATTATGCCAGCATTTGTTGTTTGTGTAATTCAATATTTTTAATAAGTAAAATGTGAGATTTTAGTCTAGCATATTCTTCTGTTATTTGGCCTGTATTTCATAACTTCCTTTTACTTCTGGAGATTTAACATCAAACCTATAAATACAAGGTAAAAGAACAAGTAAATTTTAAGTAACAGTTGATTTTCCATGCCACTGTTCATGTCCACTTCTTGTCTCCTCAATACCACAGCCATTGTCACATTATATACCCAAGCCCCACAGCACCACCACAGCCAGATGATGGCAGGGCACCAAGGAGGGGTCCCTGTGCAGCTCTTCTGGACTCCACAGTCTCTACAAAGTGCTAAGCAGGGAGAATCTGATCATGGTACTAAGTATGGTGTCCTTGTCTTGAAATACATCCAGTCTTGAATATGACCTTTGTGTGTAGCACTTGCCTCCTGCCAGTCAGTAATTTTGGCTCTTCCAGCAGCTGCAAAAAACAGTGACACTCTTTGAATGGGCTGGAGCATGTCTGGTGCTGCATCTGTGTTGGCAGGCAGCAGCTCCTTAACTTGACTAATAGAGCTGCTTGCAATTTTGCTACCATGAACATGCCGTGTACTACACCAGGTCTTCAAAAGGTACATTTTATTCTGCTCTATGATGGACAGCAAGTCCACAGACCTCACCTGCTTCTTCCTAGAACCTCAGACAGAGCAATCCTAGGTAAAGTTACATAATCTGTTCACACCAGAGCCAAGCATGTCTTCATCCCCTTTGTTAAATTCCTTATTTCACCTTCCTTCCTTGCTCAGCTGTGAAAAATAACTACACAAGATAATATTAATTTAATTTGCTTTTCATTTTAAAATGAGGACAAATACTACATAAAACAAATTCCAATGCTTTCACTATTTGAACTACTGTTGATAATGCCAGCGAAAGAAGATAGGTCACTTATTAATCTTAAATAACTTGACATTTCAGTTTTATTAATCAAAGTCTTGTCAATTAAATAATATTTCATCATACTTTACAGATTTCAGCAGCACACAGAACTCTTAAAAGAGCCATGGAAGTTCAGACTGAGAGAATGGCAATCTGCAAAATGGACAGTGCTATTTCAGCCACTGCTGCTTTATTTACGTTTGTTCAATTGTACACTGTAAAATTTTAACAATCAGAGAGGAATTTTAACAAAGAAATAAAAAAATATTTACGCTGCTTTAACATTTTACAGACATCTAATCTTATACCTCTGACTATTTTACCTCTGCCATTAATAAAGGCTAAAGAATTCAGAGAAAAAGAAAAGGAAGAAAGGCAACAGAATGACTTCTGTTTATGATTTTATTAGAGATTAATGGTCTCTCTCTGTTGTACTAAACCCATTGGTAGTGAAGCAGGTAATTACTTATATTCTATTTGATATTAGACATTCCATGATAATCTACTGCTTTACTTACAGAGATAAGATCAGAAGCTCACTCTGCAGGAGCAATGCTTACAGTTTTCTGAAGGGTCTCTATTGTACTCCCTTTTTTCAGATGTGCATGGCTTTGTGTGTCAAAATTGTCCAACACATAGGAGAGGTGTGTTTCAGAAATTCAGCCCCAAGCTTTTAATGCCTCAGATCCCCTTATCTAACAGCTTTGAATTAACTTGTGTCATTTGTGTTGCAGGATGTTCTTGAGGGTATAACTGATTAAATGGCACAAAATCTAGCAGTGATGGAGCAGCTTCAAATTCAATGCCATTAAATGGATTCTCAGGCTGTCAGACTTTCTATAAAGAAACTCTGAAGGCTAGAACAGATATTCAGTAAGTTTTAAAGAAACTTTAATGTTTTCACTCTTGGTTTATAATGAAGCTATTGGAGTTGTCCCAGTTAATCATCCTTCAATTATGTAACTATTTCTCTATTTCCCCAAAACAATTTTCAGAGCTGGTAACTAACTAGTGATTATACAGGTCACGAACAAGCTGAAATGCTTTCACGGTGTTGGATTTATAGAAGATTTCCTCTTTCAGTAATTGAAAGACAAGAAATACAACTATGTGGCAATACATACATTTGTTTGAATGTGTTTGAACATGGTGTCTGTCCAGTTGAATGAACCTCATGAAATATCTATTGTTACTATCAAAGCTCAGCAAAGCTTATGCTTGTGTTAGATATTATCTCTCAGATCTCATTCTTCCTTCCTTGAGGCCCACGTTCTGACCTCACCAAATGTGCATCTCTTAGGTACTTGGATTTCAAAATACCTTCACACTTCCAGGATCTCCCATATGTTGGGAGATGGTTACCTATGGGCATCCAGCAAGTCATGATGTCTCTTGCCTTGGGAAGCCTCTCCTTTGCTGTAATGCAAAAATAGATGTTTTGGCTACTGATGCAGTATTATGTCACTTTCCTCTCCCTGTGCCTCCCTTTTTTTTAACTGTGTTTTCCTTTTTTTGTCTACATACATATATAAATATATATATATATATGCTGTATTTTAATATGTATTTTAATTTAAATTATAACAAATGCAGGGCAGACACCTGCTGGCTGTTTTCATGTTACTTGCCACAGAAGGCTCTAGCTCCAAGCCTAGTAGTCCCAGATGGCACTGTAATAAAAACAATAAAGATAAACTCATAATTCCCCAGGGCATCAACCACAAATTCCATATGCAGGATGCACTCTCTTCCTCAGCATTGATCAGACTTTTCTGTCAAGAGAAATGCTCTGAGGAGACCAGGAATTTTCAACATTTTTATGCCTTTTCCTGAATCTACACTGTGCATAATAAGTGACAGACAAGTGTGGCTATCCACAAATTTACGTATTGAGACACACACAGAGATACACATACACACGTTTTCTGAGCCTTGGGAGTTATGGCAATTTACTGCTCCAGCCAAGGTATTCAGCTTCTGCACCACTTCGGACACTTCCCCGTGACAATATAATATGAATACCCACAAATATCTACCTATTACTGGCATATCTAATAGGAAACTGCTGAGTCCTGAAACTACCCCTCAACGGTACACCTATAGATCCATGGTGAAAATTCATTCAACATATTGCTTTACTATAAGTGAATTGTAATTAATGGATAGATCTGTGTTACAGTGGGGATTACTGTAACACGTGTATCAGACAACGAGGCCCGTGGAAAAGAAATATCTATGGACTGATTCTTGATAGATGTTTCAGAGATGTTTATTTCTCCAGCCGCATGGCCGGGGCTCTGCCGAGGAACTGCTCAGTCACGGGACCCGAGAGTCCTTCTGCCCGTGCAGGGGAACACAAAACAATCAATGGGGAACGAGGCTGACCAGGGCCAGGGAAACCCCGTGCCTCCCCCTAGGGCCCCTCTCCCAGGGCTACACGGCAGGGGGGAGGGACCCCAACAGATCTACTTGCCCTGATTAAGCCATCCAAAAATACGTTTGGCCATAGACTGGACTATGCACTGTAGCCTGCCTTTACAGTCAATGGAGAAATAATTCTCCCCTGAACAAGGACGCTTGTGAAATAGGGGTCCTAAAATAGATGAGATAAACTGTTCCTAATGCTCAGGGCCTGGGATGAAAAAAATTAGACACCTGAATTTAGATAACTAAAGTTAAATGAGATTGATCATTTCTGGGATTGTTGTTTGTCTGGTTTTGTCTCTCTCCTGAAGATGTGTAAGACTTCGTGCCACTATTTCCTGAATGTCAAATTGTGAGGGGGGCCTGTGGGGAGATTATGACTTTTTGTTTACCACGCTCTATGGGGAAATTGTGACTTTTTGTTTACCACTGCATGGCTAGGTTTTATAGATGATTATCAAACCTGCCTTCTCAGCCAGTTTATTTTATTTTTTTAATCTTGGCAGAGTCTTTTAATTATATCTCATCCCTAGAGCTCAGTAAAACTTCATATTCCTAATACTCTTACAAGCAGTGTTGCAATCTAACAGGTATTTAATATTGATCCTCTGTAAGGAATTTGATCTCCTTCTTCCTGTGTGATAACAAATTTAATTTTTACCCCCAAATTTTCTACTTCTCTTTCTGGATAGTTATGTTGTAAAACATAGGTCATCTCAATATTTCCGTCCACACCTTGATGTCCATAAATGTTGAATATCAGGGCTGAAAAAATGTTAATAATGGATAATAATCTAATACTTCATGGAGAGCAGGTTGAAACACATAATTTGGAAACTTAATGGTCTTTGTAGGTCGAGACTGAGACAAAGCACACTGAAGGTCCCTGTTTATTCTGGTACATTGCCAGCACCTTCACAGATGAGTTCACAGGTTGCAGGGTTAAGGAAGGAGGACCAAAGCATTCAGGAGAGTATGGCTTTGGACTGGATATCAAGCAGGGTGTATAAGCACCATCCTGAATTAGAGAATTCAACTTTCCTGTGAATTGATTTATTCTAAAATTAATCAGAAAGAAGAAGAAATTTTTTGGAAGATAGGTCTATGAGTTCTAGTTCTTTGATTACACAAACCAAAACACTGATAGATATTATTAAATAGTGGTTTTATTGCAAAGATATTCCTTTAAATGGCCTGCATGATATGAAGAAGACTATTAATAATGAGAGAAATACAGCTTTTTTTTTTTTTTTTTTTTTTTTTTTCCCCAGTTTTTCAAAATAAGCTTTTTGTCTATCCTTTT